>NC_134867.1:24042929-24345959 GCF_049852395.1 Peromyscus maniculatus bairdii
GGAGGGACTTTTACTGTAAATTTGAGCCTGAAAATGATAGACAATAATTTTTGTTTGTTCCATTTTGTTTTGTTGTATTTTAAGATAGGGTTTCTTTGTAGAGACCCACAGAGGTTTCCTAGTGAAAACTTACTCAGGGTCCAAGAATATTTTTTTTTGCCCCCACTGTTAGGAATTTTTTTATTTTTATTAAGAGATTTTCTATTCTACATATCAACCATGGATTCCCCTGTCCTCCCTACTCCCAAGCCCCAGCTTTTCCCTCCATCCCACCCCTCCATTCCCACCTCCTTCAAAGCAAGGTCTCCCCTGGGGAGTCATCAGAGTCTGGTACATTCAGTTGAGGCAGGTCCAATCCCCTCCTCCCTGTACCAAGGCTGAGTAAAGTGTCTCAGCATAGGCATTTGGTTCCAAAAAGCCAGTTCATGCACTAAGGACAGGTCCTGGTCTCACTGCCTGGGGCCCCCCTAAACAGTTCAAGCTAAACAATTGTCTCAATTATCCAGAGGGCCTAGTCCAGTTTCATGGGGGTTCCTCAGCTATTGGTTCACAGTTCATGTGTTTCCACTAATTTGGCTAGTTGTCTCTGTACTTTTTCCAATCATGGTCTCAATATCGCTTGCTCATATGATTCCTCCTCTCTCTCCTTAATTGGACTCCTGGAGCTCTACCTGGAGCTTGGCCATGGACCTCTGCATCTGCTTCCATCAGTCACTGGATGAGGGTTCTATCATGACAGTTAGGGTTTTCGGCCATCCGATCACCAGAGTAGGTCAGCTCAGGCACCCTCTTGACCATTACCAGTAGTCTATAGTGGAGTCATTTTTGTGGATTCCTGGGGATCTCTCTAGTATTCTGATTCTTCCTATTTCCATGGTGTCTTCATTTATTATGGTATCTCTTTCCTTGTTCTCCCTCTCTATTTCTGATCCAGCTAGGACCTTCCACTCCCCTAAGCTCTCTTTCCCCGAAGGGTCCAAGAATTTGAGATTACTTTACATAGCAGTGCTGCATAAGGGGATGATTTGATCATGGGTATGGTTACCAAGTATTTGGAAGGATCTGCACTTGGCTGTGTGGTATGCTTTGATCTAGTAAGGGGGAGGTCTTTTACCCCACCCTTTGGCATTGTTATATAAAGTCCTTTTGAAGAGACAGAAAGGGCCAGTAGATTTTGATCTAAGTCCTCACAAAGATATCCTATGTTTCTGTCTGTCTCTTCTCTGGTATCTTTCTATCTAAAAGTTTATTATTTCTCTCTCTTCCTCATAGGAACCCTTTGAAAGGTAGGAGCTGGCCTCCCACAGATGGTGCCAGAACTTGGGACTTGGGTGCAGAGGATAGATAAGTGAGAGTAGGAAAATCCCACAGAAGCAGTTGGACATGTCCAGTTATGAATTATGGAAAGGTTAGGCAGTGATGTTTTATTCTTTGAAAGCAGCCACTGTGGATTTAGCAGTCTGAGAAAGAAAAGCCAAAATGGGGCAGGGAAATAGTAAGCAAATGTTTGAATAGTCACTTATAGAAAGTCCGAAAACTAGGGGTGTTAAGGTAGAATCTCAACAAGTACAAAGATTCTTGGAGTTCATAGAGGAATTGTGCCCTTGGTTCTTTGATTTTGGCACTCTGGACATAGACTCCTGGGAGAGAATCAAAGCTGAAATGCAAGAATATTATGAAGAGCATGGGCTGAAAATGAATCTGGTAGAAGCTTTTCGCCTGTGGGCATTCATTCAGCACAGTTTAGATCTAAGACCTGAGTGGCAAGGGGGAATTTTCCCTGAGGCAGACATAGACAAGACAAAACCCTCCACCAATGCTGCTAGATGAGAATACTTTTACACCATCATTCATTCAGGGTCAGTTCTCTCTTGGCCATGAAGCCAAGTTTAAGGAACAGAAATCTTGAGGCAAGACAATTGAGGAACTATCCCATCACCAGAGTAGGTCAGTCCTGGCTGTCTCTTGACCATTGCCAGCAGTCTTTTGTTGGGGTATCTTTGTGGATTTCTGTGGGCCGCTTTAGCACTTTGTTTCTTCCTTTTCTCATGTGGTCTTCATTTACCATGGTCTCCTATTTCCTGTTCTTCCTCTCTGTTCTTGATCCAGCTGGGATCTCCTGCTCTCTTTCCCTTGAACATTGCCCTTCATTACCCCCACTCATGTCCAGGTTGTTCATGTAGATCTCAGCCATTTCTCTGTCATTGGGCGATCCTCGTGTCTTTCTTGGGGTCCTGTTTTCCAGGTAGCCTCACTGGTGATGTGAGTAGCAGACCAGTCATCCTTGTTCCACATCTAGTATCCTCCTATGAGTGAGTACATACCATATTTGTCTTTCTGAGTCTGGGTTACCTCACTCAGGATGATTTTTTCTAGATCTATCCATTTGCCTGCAAACCTCATGATGTCATTGTTTTTCTCTTGGGTGGAGTCTAATTAGCCGGGAGTCTAATTAGCAAGAAAGAGGAGGGTTTATATGAGTGAGAATTGTTGAAACCAAGGTTGGATAAAGCATATGGACAAATAGCCAAACAAATGGAAACACATGAACTATGAACCAAAGGCTGAGGGACCCCCAACTGGATCAGGCCCTCTGAATAGGTGAAACAGTTGATTGGCTTGATCTGTTTGGGAGGCATCTAGGCAGTGGTACCAGGTCCTGGGCTCATTGCATGAGTTAGCTGTTTGAAACCTGGGACTTATGTAGGGATGCTTGGCTCAATCTGGGAGGAGGAGACTGGACCTGCCTGGACTGAGTCTATCAGGTCGATCTCAGTCCTCGGGGGAGGCTTTGCTCTGGAGGAGGTGGGAATGGGGGGTGTGCTGGGGGGAAGGGGAGAGGGGCAGGAAGGGGGAGAACAAGGGACTCTGTGGCTGTTATGTAGAACCGAATAGTATTGTAAAATAAAATAAAATAAAATAAATAAAAAAAAAATTGAGGAACTAAAGAGCTTGAAAAACTTAGTAATTTCTCTTTCTCAAAAACTGGAAGCTCTTCAGGTCTCTCTTTCCTAGGTCTCTCTTCCTTCTGTAGGGGCAGAGAGGGTCATCTATCAGAATGGGAAAGCTATTCATAATTGCCCTCGTGCAAAATCCTCCCAGAACCATAACACCTCCTCTGCTGGTGCTGCATCTCCTCTTCAAGCAAAGCTTTCAAATGTTCCCCATTATTGGACAGCAAAACACCCAGGGTAATATAGTGCGAGTGAATGTAAATGAAGCCGGGGTGCAGCAGCTGTGACTGGTTGCAGCTGATTTTCCTCCCACACCCAGAAGGGCTGTTCAAGAACCACAGATTGCAGCAGCTGGGTTTCTTCCTGGAGCCAGGGATGCTTGAGAGCCAAGCCTTGGGGAAGCAGGTGGAACCTTGAGCTCCTGGGGCTAGAGGCAGTTGAGAGCACTTGGGCCTCAGGACTGGGATTGTAAAAGCCTGAACAGATCTAGCAGCTAAAGCCACAAAGTTTCTGTTTGTTGGCTGTAAGAAGGTGTTTTGAAAGGACTCTTCCCCAGCTATCTAGGAGCTTTTGTCCTGGGGCAATTTTCTCCTATGGAAATTGCCTCTGTGGATGAGAGTGAAACTTCAGAACTGTTTGTTTAAAGTTAGTTGAATTGTTTTATTTGGGGGAACTGCAATGAATTTAGGAAAAGGGACCTCCCCATGTCTGGCAACCATTCACCACGGGATACATTTCCACCAGTTCCAGATTGGCTGTAAGGGCCTGACAGGAAAGGTGTGTGTGTGTGTGGGGGGGGTAGTGTTGTTATGGCAGCAGCACTCACCAAATCCCATTTGAGGGATCTGGATTCAAAGACTCTAGAGCCACTGATGAATTAGGCTCTGGTTTCAAACTTTTGGGAACTTTAAGACTGTTGATTAGAATTGACTTTTCTGAACTTTTACAAACTTCAGAAATTAAACAGTTTTGAGTTCACCTACAATTTTGACTGTCGTGACTCATAATTCATGTACACTCTGTCTTGTTGGAAGAAAATGTAAATAGTTTTGTTAAGAGATCACTTTTAGCTGTTTGCTAAAGTTTATAAAGTAGTCCTATAGAGTTTGCTTTTGAATGTAAGTTTGTTTGAATTGTAAATATGTATAGTAATATTCATGCTAGTTGTAAATATGCAAATAATATTTATACTAGAATAATGTTAATCTGTTAATATTAATGAATAATCGTTTGGTGAAGCTAAGAAAGTCTTTGAGTTTGATGCAGTTGCATCAGGAGTTTATTGATTGATTTGATGCATTTACATCAAGAGTTTAAAAAAGGGTTTGGCACAGCTAACGCTGTTATAGACATCTTAGGCCCATTCAAAAAGGAGATTCCATCTTTATCATCCTTTACTCTTTTATTGGGGGTGTGGCAGCTCTAGGGATTGCTGTGGTTGTTCCAACTATTTGCAAGCTCTCAGTAGGGACCAGAGTCAGAGCTGAGTTAAGCTCTGCACCTACCTCTGCCAGAGGTTGGTAGTCAGGGACAGGTAACGTTCTTCTAGCTAGTTTCCAATCTAAGACAGAGTATGCTTGATGGAAAATGTATCTCAAGGACTGGTAAGGTTGACTAGGCAAAAAGAATGACCTATGTCAGGCACAGTCTATTTGACGGGCCCTTTCACGTATTAAGAATGGGGAGCTTTAGAGACCAGAGAGGTTTCCTAGTGAGAACTTACTCAGGATCAGAGGCTCTGAGCTTGCTTTACCCAGCAGGGCTGCATAAGGGATGATTTGACCACAAGCATGGTTACCAGGTGTTTGGAAGGGTCTGCACTTGGCTGTGCAGTATGCTTTGATCTAGTAAGGGGGGAGGATCTTTTGCCCCTAAGGACTGTTACAAAAAGCCCTTTTGAAGAGACAGAAAGGGCTGGTGGATTTTGATTGAAGTCCTCCCAAAGGTATCCTGTATTTCTGTCTGTCTCCTCTATGCTATCTATCTAAAAGTTTCTTATTCCTCTCTCCTCCTCATAGAAACCCTTTAAAAGGTGGAATTTGGCCTCCCACATTTGTGTAGCCCTAGCTGTCCCAGAACTAGCTCTGTAGACCAAGCTATCTTTGAGTACACAGGAATCTCCTTGCTTCTTCCTCCCATGTGCTGGGATTAAAGCCATGCTCCACCACCACCTGGCTTGATGAACTACAGTTTTTTTAAAAAAACTGACAAGTTAAAATTATGTTATATTGTTCAGAAAAATCAACATTAAGATTAAGAGAAGTAGGGCTATGTAAGGTAAGACATTGTGACTTAGAAAATCTTTGCCTCTTCTCAGGCTTTTGAAATTATGGCCATGTATATAACTGTACAATATGTAACAGACTTCTTCAACATTTTTAAAAATAACTGACCATCCAATGTCCCAATCAAACTCAGGCTCTCATATGAGAATAGTGATTCAAAGCCAAATTCTAAGTACCTCTGACTTTCAAAAGGCATGATTAAAATATTAGTGTCAAATAGAGAAAAGGGGCATGATTAGACAACAATTATAAGAAAATTAATGGAGGATAGTTTTGCTTTTATTTGTGGACATCAGGAAAATCTTCTATCAACCTTTGAAATATCTACTACTTGAATTCTATTAGAAAGATGTTAATGTATACTTCTTAGACATGAGGACCTTGAGGTATCATTGATATTTCTTTGCAGTTTATAAGTTAGATATTTGCAATGGTCTTATTGGCTGTAAAAAAAATCACAATAACTCTGGAGGAAAGGGATAGTTTACTTGTTAGAATACATGTGTAATACCATTTTTTTGTATATATATATACATATACATTATAGGTATTTGTGTGTATGTATGAGATAATGCATTCTGATAAAAATATCTCTTACATTTCTAAGTGACTGAAACTTAGAACATTGCAGCCAAAGTTAATAATATACTTGAGGTCACATAAGACTGAAGTACTGAATGTGTATACAGACTGTTCATTTAAGCAACCCTTAAAAAACAATGTAATAATCATCTTACTTGCCTTGGACTGCCCTTGTAATTAACTTATCCCTTATAATTTTAACTCGTTAGTAAAAGTAAAAACAATTAACTTTTATAACCTAAACTAACACACAGATACAATAAATTGTATAGATTTTGATACCCTGAACCAGGATATCACATGCATCTTCTAATAATCATGTGCTGAAGGCAGCATTAATAGAAGTTGAAAAGAATCTTTAAAAATGAATATCCATCAAAAATGATGAACACAGTAATAGCAAAAGACCCCTGGGAACCTGCCCCGTGGGGTTTTCTCCCCGAGTCCAGGGGAAAATGCTTACAAGTGGCTGGGTATCTAATCTGAGGGATATCAAATGAATCTACATAAACTGTGCTCTTTCAGTCCATTCACTTTATTGTTCTAAGTTAATTCTAAGTGATTTCCCTGATCTCTTTGCTGTTCTCTCTTATTTCTTTCTCTAAGTTTACAACCTCTTTTCAGCTATCATCCTTCTCTCTTACCTCTTCTCATATTTCTAACAGGAGACTCCTTGCAATCTTGAGAAAAGTTTCAAGACCCTCAAGGTCATTGTACATTCCTAGAATAGATGATAAGGAGCAGAGCCATTACCATAGTAACACGAAGTTCCAAGGTCTCAGGACCAGAGGGAGGGAGTGCAGTGCCCAGTGCCACAAACTCTGAGACAGCTTTTTATCAGCAAACTTGGCAAGTGAAGAATTGGCAGGCTTTTCTTAGCATGTTTCTTGTTAGTAACCTTGGTAGGCACCTGCAACTCTGACCTTGTGCATAACTATAAAGTTTTAAACTTATGATCTATATACAAAGGCCTTTAGTCTAGCTTGAATTTGCTCTGAGGTAAAAATGAGCTAAATGTGTTCAGTCTGTGTTAGACTGAGGAAGAGATTATTTTTTCTGTGTTAGTCTGAGCAAAAGGAACAAAGCAGGCTTTAAGTGTCTACAATCTTATGGGAAAATGGATCTGGCTATAAAGCATATCCTAGTATATTTTTCATATATCAAAATTATACAGCTAAATAAAATATCATCTTCTGACTGACTACCCATAGATATATATGCCCATAAAATTGAGATATAATCATGAGATTACATGTACATGTTTTATGAAAATGCATGATAATGGGAAGATACCATAGCTGTTATTGCACAAGAAGTTACAACAAGAAACGGCCAATTCATTCAAAATGCTGTAATTCCAATGCCTTACACAATTATTTCTTTCATCAGAACCCTTGATTCTGATAGGTTGACCTTCTAAACGCTAGCTGTCACCTGCTTGTATACTCCCATGGCCTTTTGCTACTAGCAGCTCTCACTATAATAACATTTACAGATAATATTGAATGTATCAATTGGCTATTATTTGATGAACAATGATGTTTATAATATTGTTCGTTATCTGGGCTAGTTGGAGTCAGTGACTTAACTCCATGTAAAACTCTGTTAGAGATTTCTATATGTGATCTCTTATTCATTCTCCATATATCCCTGCTGTCCAATAATAGCAGAGCAAAGCTTTTTGTTAGGTATAGGCAGACACACCGACAGTCACAGGGACAAATTCACAAGATAGCCTTCAGGAAGACACAGATTCAGACTCGTACAATAGACAGAGGACCAAAGACATAGGAAGCATGAAGTAGAGAATTCAAATCTGGGCTTGAAATTGGTTAAGTGACACCAAGGGAGAGTGTGTTATAATCTTTATGTGACACCATTTAAACATTATTAATATGTTTAATACATGCATCAATATGTGGAGGCTCAGGTTCAATCTTAATTTTGTTTAGTTTTGGTAAAATAATCAAAGCTTAAATTATGATTTCCAAGCAGAGGCATCTGCTTTTAATGGGGATAGCAATAGTAACAGATATCTTGAAAGGATGAGCATTTATAAATTTGTATTCTAGGAGAAATAATTCTAAGTCTATAGATGAGTTACATTATATATGTTGTTATGATGCTACACACACACACACACACACACACACACACACACACAAAGACTTTAACCACTACTTACAGTGTCATAGTGTAGAATGAATTGTAAACTGTTCCCTCTCCCTTCCTCTTTCAGGTTTGGGACCTATTTAAACACAGGCTGTATGGGAGAATGTAAAGACATAGTGAGATTTAGATGTTTGACATTCATATTGTGAAGTTTGAGATCTTTTTTGATATACTAATAACCACTAAGCATTGCTGATCTGGGCTATAATATACTTTCACATTAGGAGATACAAAGATAAATAGTGCAGAATTCTTGCACTGTGAAGACCCACAGATCCCCAAGGGAAATCAACCCATGAAGAATGATAAAGGCAGAATGTAATATACAGTACAGAGAGAGACTTCTACTGTGTTTCCGTTACGAATAACAGTTTTCCTTCATTTATTTGAGCCTGCCTGTTCTGTTTATAACTGAATGAGCACATAATGGGAGCACTTTGCTTACTGAAGAGCACTTTAAGTATTTCTTCAGAATGGATGTTAATGTAAGAGAAACTAGGACTGAGACTAATTAAAAGGTAACTGCAAGTGCTGAGTTCACACTTAGATTTTGTTTTAAGTATCAGTTCCCTATGAAATATTCCACCAAAGACACAAGAAGGGGGAGTTTTGTGATATAAATAAGATATTGAATTTGGTGTTGTTTAATTAACAATTTGTAGCTGAGTATGTAATGTGAGCTCCCTGCACTACAGCAAATACTTGCTAATCATGTATAGGGAGTGAATACAGAGAAGCTTCTCAGTATGGTGTCCGGGCATCTGAATTCAGCAGATTGATGGCATATAGCCACCTAGAGGAATGAGGTTTCAGGTTCAATCTCTTTACTAGTCTTTTCTCTTTGATTGGTTTCATGCTTAAAGACTGATTGATTCCCAGGCACAGGCCCCTGTCTTTAATGTAGGTAGCAATAGTAACAATATACTTCAAAGAGTCAGCACGTATCTCTTTGCACTCTGATAAAATTCATCCACATCCATAAAACAGGTTGTTAATGCCACCCAAAGACCAGAAGTCACTAGCAAAGCTACATCTTAATTTCATATTGGAACACAGGATCCAGACATGAGTATGAATTTTTATTTTACACACCACCTGTGAAAATACATACATGTCATTTTTCAGTTACTATAGACTAAGGAAGTAGATAGTCTCAAATAAACAAAAGCAAGAAAATATTGGTTTCATAACTGAAATATGGTAGGCATTTCCCTCTTGGACTCCTATATATTACACCCAATCTTTTATTGTCGTTAGTTATGTGCTTTCTTCTCTCAGCCAGCTATGAGTCCTCAGATGCAGATATTATGTTATTTATCTCTGCCTCCTAAAATGTCTAGCACATTGCTTTCAAAGTGATGGTTTTTAATAAAGGTCTGTTGATAGGAACATAACTAAATTTGAGCATTATTTGGTCATCTATGAGACCCACCAGTCATTGGTGAATGTTGACTGGCTTCTATCTAGACAGGAAGGCAATGTGATCAGCATGATTACAGGACTGTTTATATGTTGCCTCACTCAATATTCAGTGATTCTGAGATAGGCACTATCCTTATCTTACCACCATGGAAACTGAACCGTGAAAGCATCAGCTCTCCAAAGGTTACTCAGGTAGGAAATTATTTCATCAAGATGCATACTTTAGTGTGGCTCCAGGGACTGAGATCCGAACAACTTTGCCTATGTTCATATTGATACTATTAATACCACCTTTGAGATTGTAAAAAACAAAAAACAAAAATCTTTATCTCTGAGGCACCTCTCCATTCATGTAGACTTTCCATGTTATCTAACTGCCATCCTCAAACAACTGTGGAAGGTCAGCAGGGCAAGCATCATCTCTGTATTATAGGTGTAGTTACTGAAGCTAAGAGAGGTTATGATTTCCCCAGAGTCACCGAGCTCATAACTGAAAAGCCTTGCACTAGAATTGTGCTTTCATGATTATAGCTCAACTAGGTTTCCTCATTTGTGATATGGGAATAATAATACCTTCATTGCTGTATTGTGTGAGTAATCAAAGTAATCTACTGGCGGTATAAAATATACATTGAATCAATCTTACATGCTGTTATGTTATGTTGTACCATGACTAATACTTACAACATCCGTCTAAAACAAGATTAGTCTGTCAAGATTTGGTTTGGAATTTTTAATACTTCCATTTGGTGTGTTATTTTTCTTGATCATGCCATCCATTTCTTTTTCATCCCCTATTTAACTAAGCTTAACTAATAATGATTCCATTTGAATACTGCTTACTTTGGGATATAAGCAAAATTTACTAAAATAATATGCCTTATTCCTTATTTATGTTTTCTATGTTCTGAGCTTAATTCTTGTAGCATCATGAGCACCTTCTTTGATTTACTGTGTTGATACAGTTCATAAATATTTTACTTTCAGTGTTTCCATACTGGTTATCAAGGTACAAAATCTTGAAAATGTATTTAAGTTACATTCCAGTATTTTTCTTACTTATGTTTCTTTATGGAAATTAATGCTTTACTACAGTGTTACATTAAAAATTGAGGTCAAATTTTGAAATTTTGGCTGTTTTAATGTGTTTGCTATGCTTTGGAGACCATAGCAAAAGAATTAAAAATTAGTGTGAATTTTTCCCTAACATGGGGAAGATTGTGGACAATACTGTATTCTTTGCAAATTACTATAAAGAGCAAGGAGTGTCATATTAATACTGTTAATGGATAATTGCTTAGATTTCTTTAGCTTAATCATATTTTAGCTTGTCTCTTCATTTGAAAAAATCAACATGAATACGTTAATTTATTCCTTTTTTGTCAATAAGTACTTACCAAGTGGTTTCAAAGTTCCAGTTATTGGGTCAATTATTGAATAATAATAAATCAATATATATATATATATGTCATATAGCAATATATATATTATATACAGCAAACTAGTATTAATAGAAATAATGATGCCATCTATATATTGAAGGAATAAAATTTTATGTGATGTGTGACAGTACATATTTAAAGTGCATCATAAATATATGATCAGCTTTAGATTACTGTTAGTACATTTTATTTTTTTATAAAAGGGATTTCATTCACAATCATTCTATACTTAACTGAGGTCTTGCCTCAAATTTTAATTTATAGAAATTCATGATGATTATATATGCATATGTTTCCTGAGGTACAAGTTACCTAAAGATTTTTAATCCACTGGGAGGGCTCAGTGCTGTGTTTATCCCTTAGACTTATACCATGTGAGAACCAACAGTTAATGTGTCTCTTTTATCAAATATATACACAAATTTTATTGAAAAATAGTAACTATACCCATTACATGTTTGAATTCTAGGCTTTAACTTCATGTTGTTTTTTAAAAATTATTTTATTAATTTTGCTAGCATATAATGTAATGGGTTAATTATAATACTATATATGATTATTATATTATATAAAATTATATACTATATATATTATATGTATATGAAATAAGTGAGATATAGAAAACAAAGAAACACATGATCTCACTTGTATGTAGATATTAAAATGTTTGATCTCATAGAAATTGAAAGTAGAACATTGCTTCCCAAAGTCTAGGGAGAAAAGGGGCAAAGGAGAAGGGAGGTGGTTTATATATATTATGCATTATATATATTATGTATGTATATGTATGTGTATCTTTGTAGCTTGCTCATGTTCTCCACCTCAACTTCTACTTCCTCCCAGATGGTCTCCCTTCAGCTGATACATTAAAACATAACATGGCACTTTTATTGTATGAGATGTGATGTTTTAATACCTGTGTACAAATACTGCATAATGCTTAAGGCAACTTAAACAAAACTCTCTAATAAAATATTTATGATTTCTTTATGGTAAAACAAATGAAATATTTATGATTTCTCTATGGTGAAACTATCATTTGCTCTAGCTTTGTGGGATGCATGGCATTGTTATCTACAGTCATCACACTGTGCAGTAGCCCAGCAGGACTTCTTGTTCCATCAAGCTATGTGCATTCATAGCATATAAACTTCACTTCCCCTTACTTTCCCCAGATACTAGAAACCACTGTTCGTTTTTCAGTTTATGTCATCAAATTTGTTTCAGCAATCCACATACGAGTGAGATCATGTCTTCCTTTTTATTTTATTTTCTTTGCCTGGTGTATTTCAGCCAATATAATAATCTCCATTCCCATTCTTGACTACTATTAAGTGAGCCTTCAATAGTAAAATTTTATTTTAAATACTCCTGTGGCTCATGTGTATGATTTTACTCAGTAACTTCTTAGACTTGCTATCATTTAGCAGATGTGTTAACACTTTTCAAAATATTGCAGCTCGAATTCATTTGTAATGATCTATGCAGCAAAAGTAGAGGAGTATTTCTGATGGTAGGCTGAAGTTTTATGCATAAAACATTGGCCAAATTTTTGATATTTAATGTCATTTTGTTTGTGGCTGATAAGATTTTCTTTAATTATTTGTGTTTTGAATTAAAGTATAATTGCTTCATTTCCTTCTTTCTTTTTTTCTCTCCAATATCTTCCATAACCTTACCTTGGTCTCTCTTCAATTCATGGCCTCTTTTTCTTTAGTTGTTATTGTTTTTTTTTTTGTTTGTTTGTTTTGTTTTTTCCGAGACAGGGTTTCTCTGTGTAGCTTTGCGCCTTTCCTGGAGCTCACTTGGTAGCCCAGGCTGGCCTCGAACTCACAGAGATCCACCTGGCTCTGCCTCCCAAGTGCTGGGATTAAAGGCGTGCGCCACCAATGCCCAGCAGTTGTTATTGTTAATATGTGCACATTAACAATATATGTATATAAATGTGTGTGTATATTATGTATGTATATATTATATATAAAGGCATAAAATGAATATATAAATACTACTTTCTCAGTCCCTGTAGTGTTATTTATACATATGTAATTTCAGGTTTGACCAACAGGCATTAGATCACTAATTAGGGGCTTTATCCTTGGTGATGACTATTTTCACCACTCTCAGCATCCTGTAGATGCTTGTAGTTATTATTATTATTATTTTTGGTATGAGGCCCTGCGAGAATCCCCCTTCCGTGTTAGCATTTGTGTTGATAAAATATTTGTTAGTGTCTCATTTAGGCAGTGTGGCTGCTCCTTTTTATGTTCTTATGAACATCACTATGAAAACTTTGCAATTTTTCCTTATCTATTCTGAAGGTAAAAATGGGATGTAAAAATCAATATGGTATTTGATTAGCACAGTGAGATTGTATATACATTTGGAATATGTGAAAAATATACCTTATTGTGCTGGTGAGTTTGTGTCAACTTGACACACATTGGAGTAAATGGTAATAAGGAACCTCAGCTGTGGAACTGCCTCTATCAGATTGGCCTATATATATGGTATAGTTTATCTTTCCAGCCAAACATTAAGTTGTTTAGCTTCTAATATTTTTCTTTGTAATATTTGATAATGTTTTTGCTAGTTTCTCTGTCTCTCCCCACCTACATTGAGGTCAAAGGACAAGGCTTTTATATGGGTTCTCAAGTTCAGAATTTGGTTCTTCAGACTTGTACAGCAACTGTTTTTACTCACTGGACCATTTGCCATTCCATGTTATAACTTCTTTGATGGGTTTATAACAAAAACACTATTGAAATCTTTTCACAAATAGATTACATAAAGGGAAATATCAGTTGTTGTCAGAGCCAGAGTGAAGCAGTTTCAGAAGTCAGGTTTGTAGGGACTGTATTTTCTCTTTGATTATAAAATCAGGAATGTAGGGTGCTGTAGGAAGTCTCTCTGTATGCTGTGAGTATGTGTGGCTCCGATTGGTTGGGAAATAAAGATGTATTGGCCTATGGCAAGGCAGCTTAGAGGCAGGCAGGGAATACAAGCAGACCAAAGGGAAAAAGAAAGGAGAGGAGAGACACCATCTGCTGCCCAAGGAACAACATGCCAGCAGACCAGTAAGCCATGAAACACATGGCAGAACATAGATTAATAGAAATGTGTTAATTTAAGATATAAGAGCTAGCAAGAGGCCTGCCATAGACTATGCAGTTTTTAAATAATATAAGCCTCTGTGTATTTACTTGGGTCCTAGAGGCTGCAGGACCAGGTGGAACACAGGAAAACTTCTGACTACAGAGGGGATAGAAGGTACGTAATGTATAGAGAGTGGCTAGTGAAATGGGTTATGATATCCAGTCCATTTCGATATGAACTATATTTTTCTTTATTCCCTGATAAGTGGGAGCAATTAGGAGAAACCATAGTGTAACAAGTCAGCCTTGTTCTTTTTTTTTTTTAAAGATTTATTTATTTATTATGTATACAGTGTTCTGTCTGCGTGCCAGATCTCATTACAGATGGTTGTGAGTCACCATGTGGTTGCTGGGAATTGAACTCAGGACCTCTGGAAGAGCAGCCAGTGCTCTTAACCGCTGCGCCATCTCTCCAGCCCCCAGCCTTGTTCTTAAAATGCTCTTCTTTTATAAGATCCACTTGCCTAGAGTATTGGAGATGAGACATGCTCCAGGTAACAGTGAGGTCAAATAGTATGAGAACCAATGTGGATGAATCCGTGAGAGGTGTGGGCATAATGCTGTAGTGGAAATTGGGGCTCAAAGCAGAGCTGTAAACCTGTTGTTCTTCAATCTTGGAGCAGACTATAACACCTATGATCACTGCAAAGTTATTGAGGCAGGGACCCAAAACCAGAGATTCTGATGTGACAGGACCAGACAAGGTCTAGCTGTTGCTATTTTTCAAAAGTCTTCAGAATGATTCTAAAGTAGAGCCAAGTCTCGTGAGATTGATGACCATTGGTCAAAATTGGGTAAAGGTATCAGGTAAATATTCACCATATATAATACAAGGCCAAGGTTCCAACAACCAGGGCTTTCACCTTCACTCCTCCCCTTTCTTCAAGTTAAATACTATTTCTGCTGTTTTAAATCCTTCTACAATGATGTGTGAGTAGGAAGGCAATACAGAGGATATCATTCCTTTGAAGACACAAGGAAATATGTGCTGTCATTTTTTATCTAGTTGAATCTGTGTATTTTATATAAAGGCAGTGATTATTTCAATATCCATAGCAAGTGATCAAAAATAAAGAAACAGCAAGTAATAAAGCAAATCTGGGGCTCAACTATAGGGGACATGGAGTCTAGTATAGCATCATGTTTAGGGAACCTTGGAAAGGAGTGCTGAAAGAATCTTCCAGCCAGCTGGATGAGAGGGTTTGCTTTGTAGGGATGCCAGTTACAAGATAGTTATAAGACAGAAGGAAGACAGACCACTAGAACACATGCAAATAGGAAGTAAGACATATTAGTAAGTGCTCAGTAATATAGCAGTGATAGTGTATATATAGTAATATTGCAATGATAATAGGCACTATTGTCTAGATGCAAGCAGAAATGTGAAATTAGCAAGTGAGTTGTAGGCTGTCAGAAACGTGTTAATCTGCAGGACAAATAGCTAAAAATACTTGAAGGGAGATATTGAATAGGGAATTTGAAAATATTGTAGATTCTGAAGAGTTAACAGTTCAAAGATAGTGTGACTCAAATGTTACCAAAGTATTAAGTATGACAAATGTAATGTTAAAGAGCAATAGTTCAGATATCAACCAAATGGAAGTTGTCATTTCTAGTAAGAAGGCAGAGATGCTTAGAGATACATGGTAATATAGTACATCCATATCTTCTCCTTTCCCCATAATGAAGGATTAAAAACTAGCCAGACTATTGCAGCACATCACACTGCCATGATCCCAGGATCACCATGCAGAGTCTGTAAGCCAAACCTTAGTAAGTACTTGAGTCCTACAGGGTATTTAAAGTACATAGATAAGCAGGAACTCAATAATCAAAGTTTGATTGATATTAAAAATATGTAAAATCAATAAAGAATTTATGAGAAGCAAAGTGATAAAGAAAGTGTTTTATATAAGTTTGAATAATGCCACATAAATCTAGAGAGGGCTGCACCCATAAAGTTCTTGGAAATAAGAATTGATAATTGAAATTTAAAATTTCCAAAAGATGAAAAGAATAAGATTAAAAGTTATATATATATATACATATACATGTATGTGTGTGTGTGTGTGTGTGTGTACATACAATAATAATCAATGAAAAAGAGGCTATTTTTTGAGAGTTGGGGGACATTGGAGGGTTTACAGGCAGGATAGCTGCGAGAGTCTGAAGAAAGAAAACAGAAGAGGGAAAGTGATGCAATATTATTTCAATTAAAAATAGTATAAATGAAAAAAGTTGAACTAAAGGATGACAACATTGTTTTCCCATAATGCAGTGCAAAAGTACCAACAGTTTAAAAACACAGTAAATTTGAAATTGAAAGAATAGGATTTTCAAATGCCTACTAAATAAGACAAATGTACAAGGACAAAGAAGAAGAAACAGTTAATGGAAGAATACATATTTTCCAAGGATTGATAACAGATATGCTTTGCTGAAGGACTTGTTGAGCATGCAATAAAATAGTGGAGAGAAGACAGACTTTAACAAAATGTGGTGAAATGTCAAAATATTAAGGATAAAAAGAAAACCCAGAGATACTTCAAGAGGGAAATCAGGTTTCCAGCAGCAGGTGATGGTACAATGAATATTTACTCATGTGAAAAAGAAAACAAAAAAAATAAATAAACAATGGGCCTACTCCATAAACAAACACAAACAAAATCTAGCACAAAGTCAACAACATAGTAGAAGATGATTATGGATACACCAAACCTATGTATCTTATGACTATGGAAGCCAATTTGAGGCTATGTGGAGATGGCTTAGTTGGTAAAGTGCTTGCTGAACCACCACAAAGACTTGAGTTCAGATTTCCTAGAATCCACCACATAAAAAGCCTGGTGTGAGGGTGGCTGCTATAATCCCAGCCACAGAAAGTAGAGACAGAAGGATACCACTGTCTCAAAAGGTAAAGTCTAGAGAATGGGAGAATGGTAGAGGAAAATACCCAACTTCAAGCGCTGGCCTTGACCATGCATAGACAAAGCTCCTTCTGTAAAATGCCCATTTAAAGATACTGTCTACTTTGTAAACTTGTATTACCTATTCTTGTTATTTTGCATACATTAGTAATTATTGTTAAACATAAAGTCCTTATTGTCTAAGTTGCAAATGTCTTGTCCCTTTCACCTGTTGGCTTTGGTATGCCCTTCTATTATTACTTGTTAAATAGGAGTACTTAACTATTTTTAATGGTTTTAATTATTTATATTTGCAGTGCTGAGGATCAAACTCAGCGTGTCACACTTGCTGGGCAAATGCTCTACCACTATTCTACATCCATTTTCTTTCAAAGTATTTATTTATTTATTTTACATTCTGACCTCAGTTTTCCTTCCCTCCTCTTCTCTCAGTTCCTCCCCCAACTCTCTCTCCCTCATCCACTCCTCCTCTGTTTCTGTTTAGAAAAGGGCAGGCCTCCCATGGGTATCAACAAAACATGGCATACTGAGTTGTAGTGAGACTAAGTACCTCCCCTGGTATTAAGGGTGGGCAAAGAAATCCAGTATGAGGGATAGGTTCTCAAGAGCCAGCCAAAACATTAGGGACAGCCACTGCTCCTGTTTTTAGGAGTCCTATAAGTAGACTAAGCCACTCAACTATCACCTATATATAAAGGGCCTAGTATTGGTGAAATTATTAAGGCCACTCCATGTAGTTAAAAGGGAGGTTTATTTAGTGGCATAACTTACAAATGAAGGGATAGGTAGGTCGCAGGGCCTGGGAAAGACATAGCGCATTCTGGCGGTCTTCTCTGGAGAACTCTGCTTGGTCTACCTCCAGTAGTGTCCAGGGTCCAGGAACCAAGAGAGCAGCGCTTCTGGATCTCAGGTCTTCAGGGCCCTCTCTTGGTCCTGCCTTGTAGGTGTGATAGTTACCGAAGCCTCAGTGGGGGTTGGAACTTCCAGACCAAAGCTGGAATGGCTACCCACTACAGCCTAGGTCAGTCCCACTGAGATACTCTGGCTGTTGGTTCAGCCTCTGTGAGTTCCTATGAACCCAGGTTAGTTGTTTCTGTGGGTTTTCTTGTAATGTTCTTGATCCCTCTGGCTCCTACAATCCTTCCTCCCTTGCTTCATCATGATTCTCTGAGGTCGGCCTAATGTTTGGCTTTGTGTCTCTGCATCTGTTTCCATCAGTTACGGTGACAATTGGGCTGGGTGCCAATCTGATCCTGGAGATGGGCAGTTCAAGCACCCTATTCCCTATTGCTAGGAGTCTTGGCTGAGGTAGTCCATGTAGATTCCTGAATGCACCGGATTTCTACCCGACCCTGAAATACCTGCCCTTTTCCAGTCATCTCTTTCAATACTCTGTCCCTCCATCCAACTCCTCAAGCTGATCCCTCATGTTCTCATCCCCAGCCATCCCCAGTGCACCCAGGAGGTCTCTTTTCTTTTAAAAAAATCAATATGTTTTGTGTTTTTTCTTAAGAAATACAGATTATTGAAAATTCATAAAAATATTCTCTGATTTTATCATCGGGAAGTGTAGCTATATCATATAACATTTACATCTACAGGCCACCCAGAATTAATCTTTGTGAATAGTATAAAGAGGGGTTAATTTCTTTTGTATCCACAAAACTTCAACTCAACAGAATTTATAGAATGATGAGCCTTACACACTGCTGGTAGCTGTCTTGGCTCTCTTGAAGGATTCACCTACCTGGAAAGGCTCTGTAATTGAAAGCTTTCTGTCTGACTCCATTGGTCTATTTATTGTTCTTCCAATACTGCAGTTCTGAATGGCTGGAGCTTTAAATGGCTTTAATAACCTGTACAGTAAATTATCTCACTCTTTCTTCTGCCTTAAGATCGTCTTAGGTATTTTTTTTCTCTTTGCACTTCTGTGTACATTTTAGAATCATTTCATAATTTCCTTTAATAAGTCTCTTGACGTATTAGTTGGAATTTTGTTAAATGTGATTTTGGAGGTAACATTTTGGTACATTGCATTTTCTAAGCTTTGACTAGGTATACTGTTAGGTTAGATTTGACATCATAGATGTGTGTATGTATCATATGTGTGAAGTTTTTTTCATCTTTTAAACCATGTGCTAACTAGACCTTGAATGTTTTATACATTTACTTTCTCCAAAATTAATTTTCTGTTACTTAATGTATAAACAGGAGAAATATGCATGTTTCTTATATAATTCTAAACTATGTATTTTGTGAAGTTTGAAGGTCTATATATTCATTCTTTTTGAGACAGTGCTACTCTGGTTGACTTTAAACTTGTGGCAATCCTCCCACTTTAGCCTCCCAAGTGTTGAGATTACATATTTGAGCCCCATGCCAGGCTATATTCAGTAATTAATGGTTTTGAATCAATGCTTGCCATTGTTGTTTTAATTTGTGTTAAGATAATGCTAAGGAAATAACCTCTATAACAGTGGTTCTCAATCTTCCTAATGCTGTGACCCTTTAATATATTCCTCATGTTGTGGTGACCCCCAACCATAAAATTATTTTCATTGTTACTTCATAACTAAACAAGTTACAGTAAGAGAAGGTGAAAGCCCACCTATTAAGACTGGACAAGGCAATCCAAAAGGAGGAAAAGATTCTCAAAAGCATGCAAAAGAGTCAGAGATATACCAGCTCCCACTGTTAGGAGTCTCACATAAACACCAAGCTAAGAGCCATGACATATACTCAGATGACCTGGTACAGACCCATGCAGGCTCTGTGGATGTGGCTTCAGTCTCTGTACCAAACAAGAATGGCCAAAAACAAACAAAAGAAAGTCAATGAAATGATTCTTAATGATATTTTGCTATACTCATAGATCAATGACTTGCCAAGTCATCATCAGACAGGTTTCCTCTGGCATCAGATGTGAGTGGGTACAGAGACTTAGAGCCAGACATGCAGAAAGAAGGTCTGAGTTGGAGGTTTCTATGTGGTCTCTCACCTCAAAGACTGGGGAACCCCACAAAAGTGGAGGATAAAAGATTACAGGAGTTGGAGGGGATAGAGGACACCAGGAGAACATGGACCACTGAATCAACTAAACAGTGCTCACATGTGTTGTGGGATGGTCTGTATGTCAAACTGCTCTGATTGGTCAATAAATAAAACACTGATTGGTCAGTGGCCAGCCAGGAAGTAGGTGGGACAAGGAGAGAGGAGAGTTCTGGGAAGCAGAAGGCTGAGGCAGAGAGACACTGCCAGCCGCCACCATGACCAGCAGCATGTGAAGACGCCGGTAAGCCACCAGCCATGTGGCAATGTATAGATTTATGGAAATGGATTAATTTAAGCTATAAGAACAGTTAGCAAGAAGCCTGCCACAGCCATACAGTTTGTATGCAATATAAGTCTCTGTGTTTACTTGGTTAGGTCTGAGTGGCTGTGGGACTGGCGGGTGACAAAGATTTGTCCTGACTGTGGGCAAAGCAGAAAAACTCTAGCTACACACATGGGATTATTTGATTATCTTAACATGTGCTTATTTATTCATTCTTTCATTTGGCAGTGACATCTATTCTTCTTGTCTTAAAGCCAGGGTTATACCATGTCTCCATATGCCTTAGATCCAGCAATGTGAACCATGTTCCAGGAAACCAACATTGAGTGGTGAAACCTGTCCACACCCCTAAAATATAAATCCTTAGGTCTCTCTTAATCTACTGTGCTTCTCCATTGTTGTGTGTTGCACTTGATATTAGCTATGCAGTACCATTAGTCTTCTATATTACATTCAACATCTTTTATTTTAAACAGGATCTGGACATATACCCCTGCAAACCAGCCACACTGACAGCCTATTTGGCAATTATAGATTCAACAACAGTTACCCTATCTCTTTTTAAATGTCTGGATCACATGATTTTCTCAGAAATAGAAGAAAAATGTTAAGATTGAAATTGATTATTTCTTATCTATCATAAGTTCACCAAACCACAGCCTTTTATCAACAACTTTAGTTTTATTTAATTTAAAATTACAGTGAGTAAGTTTGTTTGTTTTTTTCCGAAGCACGGTATGTGAATGATAGAAATTAAGGAGAGGGGAAGCATGTCAGCTTGTGATATTTTACAGAATAAGACTAATATTTTTGCTCTCTCTTTTCTTTGAATGTAGGTGCCATGTAAAGTATTATTAGAGAAAGAATTGAATCTGTTCTTTAGGTCCACAGTATATTAATCCCAGGAGAAGTCATTTTTCAATGCTGTTGGTATATACATTTTTGTGAGGGCAGGAATCAATTTTGTTCTACACAATTTTAACTTTAGAAAAGTCAGGATTATATACTAAATGTTCTAGTTTCATTAATAACCTATTATAAATTTATCATCCAAAAATATATAGAAAGCTGTATTTTTAGCTTATTCTGCCAGGTAGGGGAATAAGTTTCATGAGCTTACTGCCTGCTGTGTAAATTCATACTTCACTTCTGTTGTTTTATAACTACAGCTTTTAGGCTACCTAGGGAGCCTTTTAGATCTGCGATTACAGAATTTGGTGAAGGAGATTACAGTGGATGAACATGAGGTTTTGGATTCTGAGCACAAGAGGAACCTGTTCAAAATCTTACTCAACTGTATGCAAGTTTGTGTTTAAATTGTTGATAAAAAGGTATGAGTACTTTTGACAGTTTTGTTATAAGCTGGAAACATCCTGTTTTGCAAGCTGTTAATATATTAGGCTGATGTCTATGGAAGAAGATGGGCTGTTCCCACAATGCAATGCATTTACTAACTCAGTGCTGGAGAGTAACAGGATCTCAGAGACCTAGGAGAGTTTCCGGTGATGTAAAGCATGGAGAAAACTCCAATACTTCGGCAAGGGAATCTTGGGTGTCAAAACTATAATATAAACAATGATACTTAAATAATTTCACTTAATGCTTTTTCTTTTATCACAAGGCCTGGATGAATCTTCAACAGCTGGCAAACTGATCCCTTTATTCCAGTATCTGAACACCAACTACTTTTTAAGAAATTATCACACTTTGGGGTGTTTTTCCTCACCTTAAACCAGTACCCTCCAAATATGACTATTCTCCAGGAGAGCCCACAGCTTTACCTCTGTCCAGAGCAAGCTCCACCCTGTTCCTCTCTGCCACCCTGCTACTCCACAACTTCTAATGTCAGAGCTTCAAAGCCTCGTTCGAGACAAGAGTTTCTGCTTTGCTTTTTTGGAGTTTGTTTCTATTTCCATTTGTCCTATTTCTTCTGTCTGGACTCCAGTTAGTATACATTCCTATTCCAACCCAAAGTATCATCTCTCTTGGAATGGCACCTGATGCAAATTTTGCTTTCAGCAAACCATCATCCCCCTACTGCTCCCTTCCTTCCATATCCAATTTAGATTCTATATTCCAATTTTAGTGTTGTCTCCTTATGAGTGCTCAATGATTTCCCCTCTCCCCCTACTGTCATATACACTTTTAGAATCCCTAACTTTATTCCAACTGTCTATTTTTGCTACATCCTCATCAGAAGAGCTGAATTTGGGGGGAGAGCAAAAAAAAAAAAAACCCAATCTGCAATAACACTTTAATTCACAAACCTGGATAAGAGCTGATAATGCCTAGCTTTAGGATTAGGTTTCCATGGCAAATCTGCTTTATCATTCCTTAAAAGAAACAATACTTCTTACATTATAAACTGATAGCCTTCCTCAGACCTCACCAATCAGATGAAAGCAGAAGGAAAATGTATCATACTTCTAGACTATGTGGACCCATGCATCTGCCTGTTTATCTATCCTTTCTTCTCTCTTCTGTTAATTGTAGAGGGGAGGTGTCACTGCTCCTCTCCGGATCCTGTCCTTCCACCTGGACTCTAGAGCTCTGTTCTTTCCCATTTCAAAGTTTAACCTTCTTCTTGGACCTCACATCACTTGCATCATCACCATCATTTTTCCTGGCCATTTTTTCAAGGCAAAATTGTACCTCTAATTCCTTCTATTTTGTATTCAAACCATGCCAATTTGTTTTCTTTTCATCTGTTTCACTGCTGCAGTTTGGAAATCACTGATTGCTAGATTTTGAAAATATCCCCTTGTCTTCATCTCACTTAATATTTAGGGCATTTAACTCATCTTGCTATGTTTTGGTTTTAGAAAAAACTTTCCTGACTTCCATGAACCTATTTTCTACTGAAACTATCTTCGACACTATTCATCTGACTCATAATTTTTCAGTCTCTGCATCCTTCATTTGCTGGGTGGATGCTGTGCTTCCATGGCTGATGTTCCCTTTGTATTCTTAACCAACCTACTGTCATAGTTTAAAATAGTCTACAGATTGGTATTCCTCAGGTTTGTCTCTTAAATATTCATTTCTGCTCTTGAGACTCAAAATATTCAATTTCCTGTTACCATTTCTACACAATGTTGTATAGCAGTTACTTTTGAGATTAAAAAGTTCCATTTCCCAAGGAAGCTCCTTAAAACTGAAGATAAACAACTCAAAATAACTTCAGGAAGTCCCTGAAACTGAATAGATTCACTATGCCCCTCCTTCCTAGAGTAAGCACTAAAGAACAGTTAAGGTTACTCTCAGACAAACCAGGTTACAAAGAAGACTCTGAGATCAGACCAGCTGACTGGATAAGGCTCTGTTCACCTGAGTCACTTGGAAAGGACTTTCTCCAATCTTGTTGATCTGCCTCTAGGCTGTGCAGCATGCTCCAGACCCCAGGCTTTTGAGTTGTCATCTATGTTGGGGTGGGTCTTAGTGATGCAGTTGTCTTTGAGTCATTTCTGCTCCTGTAGGAAACCCAAATAAAACTAATAGTTTCACTAAGTTTGGACTTGGGTATATCAGTACTTTGGTCTGTTTTGGGTTCCCTGTATGGGGTGCATAGATGTGTGTTGCATCTCCCCAGGAAAAATCTTATTCTACAACCCACAAACAATAACAGGCATCCAATGCATGTTCCAACCTAACGTATCAAAGGTGTTACTTCATAGCTCCTACTTATTCTCTATTCTTTATGAGTGCTCCAGTCCAAGACCATCAACACTTTTCCATACAGCATGTGTAGCAAAAACATGTTTATTCATTCTTTATGTCAAATCATTCTTCAGTGATATATTTTCATTATATGATTGTGTCTCTCTATATCAAAGGCTGGGCTCAAATTTATGGCGATCCTCTCACTTCAGTCTTGACAGTCCTGGGATTGCAGCTGTGGGCCACTGCAATGGGAACATACAGAGTCTTTGTGTCCTGCTACATATATATGGCAGTAGTGTGCACAGCTTTGTTGGATGATCTTTATACTCACTAAAACACATCTCAGTAAGGATTTCTCAAGTACCTTTATCTCTTGCCACAGTAAGGATTCACTGTGGTTTGTGTACTATAGCTTCCTAGTTGGCCTGCTATTTTCTTTCTTCCATTTAATTTTGTCATCTATTGTTATTATATTCTAAAAATTTTTAAAGTGGTATTGTTGTTTCCTTGAGAATGTTCTAGTTGACTTTGATGTTCCTTATAAAGTCCTATATGATCTGACGTTCTTCTACCTATCAGACCACATTGTGACCTCTCTTACTGGCATTTAAAGTTCCTCTCCATTTCCACCTGCTGTCTTCTCTACCTCATATGTTCTTTCCCTGTGTTATGTGACTTTTCAGGGAAAGATGTGAATGAATGTCCATTTACTTCAGTTATGGAAGATAAATGAAACAGTTCCACTCAAGAATGACTTGTCTCCCTGGTGAATTTATTAGGGAAACATGAGCATGAGTGTTTCCTAGGCTGCATCACCAAAAATTCACCGTGGCATGGGTTATGATTTATGAAAGCTGCATTCCCAGGTACAGACAACTTCACCCCAGAGTCACTGCCTCCCAGCAACGGTTGAAGCTTTTATAGCTTTGGGAAGGGGCTTCACAGATCTCAAATGTTTCCTGCGCCTCTTTAAGCCTTGTAAAGTTTCACTGACTTTCTGAGTCTTGTGATCCTGCATCCTCCTTCCAGGAGGAATTGTTTCATTTCAGAGGAAATAGCCACACAACACCCTGGTGTGGGGTCCCCCTTTTTTTTTCTGGTGGTCCATTGGAAACAAGGGCAAAGGGGCAGATGCAGTGACAGAGAGCTTTGTATGGCCTGTGAGCATGACAGAAATAGCCTTCCAGAAGACAGCTTCAGTGAGGCAGCTCGGCTTTATTCCAGAGTATAGGGGATATATAGGATTGGGAAAAGTAGCTGGGGAATCACCTTGAAGGGATAAACTCTCCCATTCTCATAACTGAGTTTAGGTTTCAGTTTTCTGAGAAGGGCAAAACAGGTATCTCACACATAAAGGCCCATTTATCTATAATGCTCTTACATTCAGGGATGAGGCCTGAGCCAACCTCACAATGTCTCAAGGACAAATCCAGCATCCCCTTCTGAGTCACATCTGAACTTGCCCAGGCTTGTACAAATATGTCCCAAAACAATAAGATTAAGCCTCAGCCGATTAAAAGTATACTAATATAACTGCTATGTGTTTAACCCATCATATTTGAGATGATCTAACTGTCCCTGAAACTCCTCTTAGCTATGTTTAAAAGGAGCCTACATGTTCTTCTCAGGGTCGTTGACATTTTGTATAGGTAAATGACCCCACATATGCGGATATAATAAATGCTCTTTGCTCTTTCATACTATTGGAGTCTGTGGTTTTCCTTCAGCATTTCCTAAGACCCTACAACCTAATTTGCATTAAATGGTATGGTGTAGCATGAATATTAAAGGGTCTTATTAATAAAAACAAACCCAGAGCCAGGTATTGGGATGAATGCTGAAAGGTCAGAGAAACAGAACAAGCCAGCCAACCTCACCTTGCCAGTTCCTCAGCTGATCTTGTTTCCTTAAACTGGAAGCCTCTGAGTCCTCATCTGAATGGATCCCAGCTGAACTGCTGCTAAAAGCCTAAAAGCTTAACAAAGGCTCTAGTTCCTGGTCCTCACACCTTATGTACCTTTCTGCTTCCGGCCATCACTTTCCCGGATTAAAGGCATGTGTCACCATGCCCGGCTGTTTCTAGTGTGGCTTTGAACTGACAGACATCTGGATGGATCTCTGCCTCCAGAATGTTAGGATTAAAGGTGTATGTGCCACCATTTTCTGGCTTCTATGTCTGTCTAGTGGCTGTTCTGTCCTCTGGCTCCAGATAAGTTTATTAGGGTGCACAATACATTGGGGGACAGAATATCACCACAGTATGGTGCTATCATATAGCTGAATTAGTAGAGGCACAGTCCTATCAAAATAACTAGAGCATGTCACCTAATTTCCATATGGGCAGCAGGGAAAGAGTGCTTGTAGGGCACTGTGTTAATGGTCATCCTTGAGTTAAGTTAGGCCTAGAGACATTCTCCAAATAAGATAAGGAAGCTTTCAATGGGGGTAAGGGGGTAGGGAGGAAGTTCTCCATATTGTGCCTAGCTTGGAGAGAGCTTCCAAGCCATAATAGACTGCAACCTCTGAGCAGGAGGTCCTCACAACATTTTGGCATTTCAACAATCCAGAAGACTGTAAAACCACACATTGCTTCCTGTAAAATGACAATGCCATTTGGGGCCATAACCGAGAGTCAACGGAACCTTAGAGGGTGGGCAGGTGCTCAGGAGGAAAGCTGGTGTTATAATGAGGCACAACCCAACCTGTGAACAGTATGGAAGCATTTTCCTATTTTTTTAAAATTTTGACTATCGGGGATCTAACATCTATATTAAGCAAGAACTCTCTCATTATAACTGATTTGCCTTCTTAAAGTTTTAAGTGCATGTGACTTAAAAACCTTAATATCTACCTATCTTTCATTCCTTTAAACATCAATGAATATTATTAAGACATAAGTATATATAATTGGAGTATGTAGTCAAAGGTGTATAAGCCACATTTTATGTGTTTTTTTTCCAGGTACTAGTATTTGCTTGGACTTTTGATTCTTGTATGGATTCACTGCAGGTTTCTAAAAGGGTAAGCATTTCTCTATTGGCTTTAAGTAGCTTCATTATAGGTAGTTTATGTGCTGGCTTTGTTTTATTTCTGCTGCTGTGTTGAAAATACCTTGACAAAAAAGAAACTTAGGGAATATAGTTATTGACTAAAATTATTCATTTTATAATTCCAGCTCACAGTCTACAGTGGTCAGTTTTGATTGTCCAAGGGAATCTCTGCTGAAGAGCTGCCTCTGTCAGATTGGCCTGTAGACAAATCTGTGGGGCATTTCTTGCTGGCTGACTGATAGAAGTATACCCAGCCCACACAGGTGGTACCTTGATGGGGACTGGAAGTGGGTATAAGGTGAGAGTAAGGTTTAGTAGGGATGGGTATGGGTATGGGTATGGGTCTTTCTAAGAAGGGTAGCTAAATGAGATTCTGGAAGTAATTCTGTTTTCTGCTTCAAGCTCCTATCTCAAATTTCTGCCTTGGCTTTTCTCGTTGATGTGTGTAACCTGTGAGCTAAAATATAACCTTTTCTCTCCAAGTTGCTTTTCATTCCATTGTGCTTATGACAGCAACAGAAATCAAAGTTGAACACAGCCCCTAACTGTGGAGGAGTTAAAGCAGGAAGTTCAAATAGCCAGTCATGTGACATCTACAGCCAGGAATATAGAGAAATGAACGTGTATGCAAGCTGCTTGCTTGCTGGAGCTTACTTTTTTTTTTTTTTTTGGTTTTTTCGAGACAGGGTTTCTCTGTGTAGCTTTGCGCCTTTCCTGGAACTCACTCTGTAGTCCAGGTTGGCCTCGAACTCACAGAGATCCACCTGCCTCTGCCTCCCGAGTGCTGGGATTAAAGGCGTGCGCCACCACCGCCCGGCCTGGAGCTTACTTTTATTTCTCCACTCACTTCAGGACCCCATGCCTAGGGAATAGTGTTGCCCACACTGGACTGGGTCTTCCTATGTCAAGTAACTTAGACAATCCTCTACAAACATTTGAAAAGGCTAATCCAATGCAGATAATTCTTCATTGATACAGTCTTCTCAGGTGATTCGGTTGATTGTCAAGTCAACAATTAAAATCAACCATCACAAAAGTTCTACCGCATGAAAGTAGCACGTAAGGGATTTTTTCTTATATGGAAAAGTGTTTAGTAAATTTTTTATTTAGTTTCAGCTACACCCAAGAGATTTTTTTTTTTTTTTTTTGGTTTGGTTTTTCGAGACAGGGTTTCTCTGTGTAGCTTTGCGCCTTTCCTGACACTCACTTGGTAGTCCAGGCTGGCCTCGAACTCACAGAGATCCGCCTACCTCTGCCTCCCAAGTGCTGGGATTAAAGGCACCCAAGAGATTTTACTATTTATTTTGCTATAGCCTAATTATCCTCCCTGATCACATGGAAATGCTTTTAAAAATTGCAAAACTCTCTAAGGACCAGAAGCAGGTTACAGGCAATGATGATCATATAGTGTGAATGCTGAGTAATAATGGGCAGCTCACAAACTCATGACATGTAGCTGACATTAGTTTTATTTGTGTTAAAGCTCACTTTGTACTTTGTTTTTTCACATAATAAAGGAAGCTGGGTTTTGATAATTTCTTACATTATAGTGGCATTCCACTACCAGGAAAGTCTACCTTTGGTGAACCTTAGAGATTTACTTACATTGTTTCATGTGACATCTCATGATGTTCTGATCATTTGTGGACTCAATATTGCGGCCATCACACTCTGGAGGAACCACTGCTTCCTTCTGCTGTAACGTTTTAAAACTTTGTCTTAAAAAAAATAAAAATAAAAAACAATGTCTCTAAATTTCTGGTATGCTGAAGTTACTTTGTATTAGTGAAGTTTATTCAAATTTCTAGCCATCTTTTGATTAACTAACAAATGTGAGCTCCCCAGCTAGCCACTGAGGTATAATAGGAACTCACCACAAGATGAAAGACTGGTCTTCAATGATTTTGGAAAGTGAATAAGTCACATCTATGTGTTTTCAATGCACTTTTATGTGTCAAAGCAGTCAGACCTGATTTCTTGGCGTGTTACTTTTCCTTTCAAGATAATGTCTGCCTCAACACACAGTGAATTTACATTTATTATGAATCCAATCAGCTTTCCTAGAACAGAAGTAAGATCCATTGGCTGTGGTTCCACAGCAGTCTCTGAAGTTCTTACAGATAGAGACATCATTAATGTTTCTGCAGGCTTCTTGCATAACAAATGATCTGGTTCAGAAAGCAAGTATATTCACAAATCCCCAAAGACACAAAGAAGTTATTTGATTTCTCAAATAAAGAAACATTATTTACTGGGTGAGGCAACCCAAACCCAGAAGGACAAACATGGTATGTATTCACTCATAAGTGGATACTAGATGTAAAGCAAAGAAAATCAGACTGCAACCCACAGAACCAGGGAAGCTATATAGCAGGGGGACCCTAGGATAACTGTGGCTTATAATGAGTTTTGGTTTTACTCAATTACTGGGCAAGCCTCAATGAAACATTTCACTATTAAGATAAGAATTTATGCTATGAATCTCCAGGCTGAGCTGAATTCCCAGGGGAGTCCTTGCCCTAGAGGAGATGGGAATGTGGGGTAGATTGGGGGGTTAGGGGATGGGCGGGGGGACAGAAGGAGGGAGGGCAGGGGAATCTGTGGCTGATATGTAAATTAAATTAAATTATAAAATTAAAAAATATAATAAAAAAGAATTTATAGTCTATCAAGCTGATAATAGAAAAATAATAGATAAATAAAAAATGAAAAAAGTCAAATGGAGCTTATTTTATGTAACCTTTAAATACTGAAGGAAGTTTTAAAGGAAGCAGTAAGTAACATTGAGGTATGTAACACTATGTAGTGTGCTGCCGGGGAACAATATACATATGTTTGGTTACATAGATGCAATAGTATATGTCTTTAGTAAAACAGAGCTCACCCATTGAGTGATGATCTTGACCTTAAACATTAATGAGTTAACAGAGAAAACTGATCTGGCTTGAACACGGCTTTGTGCGCTAATAAAAAGAAGAAATACATTGGAACACAAGCAAGGGCGAATAACTGAGAACATACATTGTGCTTTAATGCACATAATTGAAGTGCACTGAGATGATTCCTGTAATGGATGTCAGAATTAATAGGTGTAGTCTGCGTGGGAGAGAATAAAAGGAAAGAAGGGTGGCAATTTGTGCCAAAAACATTTACTAAGCAATTGAGGGTCTTTTAGAAAAGTGCAAAAGGAGAAAATACTCAGAGTGAGAACTCAGATCTCCTTAGATTGTATTAAGTTTAATTCCTGTATTATGTCAAAGTCCATTGTTTTTCTGGAGCTACTTTTCTGTTTTCTTCTTACTTCTCTGGTATTTACAAAGGACCAGGAAGAGTACTCAACAACCCTCGGTTATTTTTTTTAATATTTGAAGGCCATCTTAACTAGAAACATGAGGTTTAGAGATTATTTGCTCATTCTGTTTCATTTCTAATCCATACACAACATTAGCTGTGTTAATCAGGTGAGAAGTAAGAAGTAAGTTCCTTTAGCCCTTCACCACTTACGATAATACTCAAATTTCTTCCTTCAGTAAATTGGTTCCATAGTCCTTTAATTTACATCACTGATGGGTCTGCCTCAGCTCATGCATTTTTTATGACAGAGGTATCCTAGCTTTTAATTGTTCCATAAAATGCCTTTCTCTTTACAGATACCAAGTTTCTGTACTTCTTGTGAAATTCTCAATACATAACCCCTTCTCTTATTACTGACTCCCTCTGTTTTCTCTGATCTCATGGAATTAAGATCTGGAATACTTACTAGTTGCTAAACTGCATCTTCAGAAATAGCAGGCAGACATTTGAGGATCATGAACTGTAGACATAAGACAGGAAGAACAAACAAGAGCAGGGAGCATGGGGAAGATGAAAGGCAATGAGAGGAAAGGAAGGCAGGAGAGGGGAGCAGAAGACATTTTATAATTCAATGTGTCTTGAAGAAGGCTATCAGTGTAGCTGTCAAAGTCCAACTTAGCTTTGAACTAACTTGAAAATTGAGTTTTTATTGAGTTTTATTTAGTTCATGATTTTTTTTTTACTACAATGGAGTACCTGGCACTCACAGTCTACCCATTGGACATTCACTAAATCTTTTGAGTGGAAAAATAGTGAGTAAACTATGTGATCCTTCCAATATGTTTAAAAACAAAATCTTATCACTTGCTATAACTAAATGTGACACCAGTTCCATTCTCTTTGGAAACCTGACTTCTCAGTGGCCCATTTGTTGGGTAGTTTTCATAGAACCACAAGCATGAATTCTACAGAATTCATTCTACAGAAAGACACAGGCTAGTGATAAGAAATAGGTGAGTCTGCAATGCTAACATCCTTCAAATGCAATCAAATATAATCAGGGAAAGATATATATATATGTGCTTAAAGAGCAAACACATTATTACCAAGCTCTTTTGTTTGTTGTGTTGTGTTTTCATGTGGGAAAGCAATTGTTCTGCCTCTAGGATATGAACTAGGAAACTTACCATCAGATATGTTATTCTAATCCCCAAACAACACAATGATGGTCTGGAGAAGGTTTATGAGACTGGAGGTAGCTCTGATGTTCCCATGGCTCATTTAAACATGATTTTCTGTTTCCAGAAATTCTGTAAACTGTTTGTGGGCAGAGAGCACAGGTGTTCTAATGAACGTATCTGAAAAGTTTTAAAACCGAGAGGCTAAATCTAAAGTTGCTTTCTCTGATAGAAGAAAGCATTTTTTTGGTTCCGTTTAAGTAACGCTCCTCCAATTTGATCTGTAAGAAACTTTTGCAAATGTTTACTGAGGGCTAATTGAGTGATCTCATGGAATTAAGATCTGGAATACTTACTAGTTGCTAAACTGCATCTTCAGAAATAGCAGGCAGACATTTGAGGATATGGCCTTCTCTTAGAACGTGTCCACAGAGGTAAGTGAAGAGATCTACCTCTATGCAGAAAGAACTTAGAAAGCAGGAGAGACACTGAAGACAGGATCTGGGAGGGATTTGGAAGAGCCATGCTGGGGAGCTGCACTTTCCTCATAAACAGAATTGCATATACACAGTTCCCTAGTGGTGGTGAAGAGTGAGATCTTTGTAGAATGCCCAGACTGCCATGATTGGTCAGGATTACTGACTGCAGGGATTCAATACAGGTTATAAACATGTACAGGATTTCTGGAGCTCCCAGGAACCAGTTTAGAAAAACCACAAAACCAGGAAGAGGGCGAGGTATTTTAAAGACTTCAGGAGATTATCTTTTCCTAATTTATATTTGGCCAGTTTAAGCAATGGCAGGGAAGCTGATAGGCCCACAACTTGGGGCAAATGTGTTTTGATTCTAGCCTTGAACTTGTTGGATTAGTCCTCCACCAAGTGTCCCTACTGCTGGGAAGAAAACCTCATTAGATCTTTGTTTAAAGCTTCCAGACTTTTGTCTTAGGTCAGATGGGTAGGGAAGAAGCCAAGTGTTTGAGAATCCTCTCCCTGTCTGTCTTCTGGAAGCAACAGTAAAGTAAGGCCTTTGGTTTAGTTTTGTGTAGATGGACTAAGTGATAAAGGTTTAGGGTTCTCTCAAGCCCAAATTATCCTTGAGGATCATATTGTTGACTGCCATTAACAAAAAAATAAAAATGAGAGAGAGAGAGATTTATTTGTGTACCTACAAGGCCTTAAACACCGTAAGCATAACCAAGGTTTAAAATGATCTATAAAATAATCTGTGTCAGCAGCCCACAGAATGGGAAAAGATTTTCACTAACTTTCGAGGGCAGCCTGGTCTACAGAGTGAGATCCAGGACAGGTACTAAAAACTACACAAAGAAACCCTGTCTCAAAAAACAAACAAAAAAATATGGGGTACATGTCTAGACAGGGAATTCTCAACAGAGGAATCTCAAATGCCTGAGAAACACTTATAGAAATGTTCAGCATCCTTAACCATCAGGGAAATGCAAATCAAACACACTCAGATTTCATCTTACACCTGACAGAACAGTTAAGATCAAAAACACAAGTGACAGTTCATGCTGGAGAGGATATGGAGCAAGGGGAACACTCCTCCATTGCTGGTGCCAGTGAAAACTTGTACAGCCATGATGGAAACCAATATAGTGGTTTCCCAGAAAATTGGGAATCAACCTATCACAAGACCCAGCATATACCCTGAGCATATACCCAAAGGACACTTCATCATGCCACAAGTACACTTGCTCAATTATGTTCACAACTTCTTTACTCACACTAGCCCCAGACCTGGAATAACCTAGATGTACCAAAGCAGAAGAATGGGTAAAGAAAATGTGATACATTCACACAATGGAGTATTACTCAGCTGTTAAAAACAATGACACAAATGGATGGACCTAGAAAAAATCCTGAGTGAAGGAATCCACACCCAGAAAGACAAATATGGTATGTACTCACTTGTAAGTAGATATTAGCTGTAAAGTAAAAGATATTCATGCCATGGCCCAGAGACCCAAAGAGGCTAAGTAATAAGAAGGGATTAAGATGAGATACAAGGATCTCCCTGGAAAGAAGAAATAGAGTATATTTAATAGGTGGACTGGGAGGGTGTAGGGTTGGGAATAGGAGGAATCAGGTGTAGGGGAGTGAGCAGAAAATACTGGGAGAAACAACTGAAATCCAGGGGCGGGGGGCATTTTGGAGATGCGGAAACCTAGTGCAATGGAAACTCCATGAACTTATTATATATAATAGAATAGAATATTATATCACTATAATATTCTATTATAGTAACCCTAGCAAAGACTCCTAGTAATTGGATACATGGAGTTTGAATCTTCCATCTTCTGTAACCAGGCAAGGCCTCAAGTGGAGGGATTGGAACACCAACATAGCCACAAAACCTTTGAATTACAGTTTGTCCTGCCTGCGGAGTGTTCTGGAACTGCAAAGTGTTCTGGAACTGGAGCCCAGCAGAGGGACTTCATCCAGTAATTAATGGAAGCATATGTAGAGTCCTACAGCCAAGTATTAGGTGGAGTCCTGTGGAGGACAGGAGGCAGGATTGGTGGAAACAGAGAGGTCAGGGACACCAGGAGAACAAGACCCACAGAATCAACTGACTGGTACTGATGGGGGGCTTGTAGAAATCAGGGAGCCTGTAGGGGTGTTACTCGAATCCTCTGAATATATGTTATGGCTGAGTAGCTTGGTGTTCTTGTGGAATTCCTAACACTGGGAGTGGGGATGGTCTCAGACTCTTTTGTCTGCTTGTGTGATCCTACTCCTCCTAATGGTTGCCTCATCCAGCTGTGATGTGATGGTATGTGCACAGGCTTATGGTAGCTTTTTCCAGGTTTGGTGCATATCCTGGGAGGCCTGCTCTTTTCTGAGGGGAGGCAGAGGGGGCATGGATCTGGGAGAGAGAAGAGCTGGGGAACAGAGACTGAGGGGAGGTGAGGGAAGGGGAACTGTGGTCAAGATGTAATATATAAGAGAATAAAAATAATCTCTGGTTCTAAAAAACTGTACTCCTCTGACTTGACTCCTAACCACATGAGGTATTATTGAGACAACTACATCCCACTAATGACTTGTTTCTTTTTCTTCCTTCCTTCCTTCCTTCCTTCCTTCCTTCCTTCCTTCCTTCCTTCCTTCCTTCCTTCCTTCCTTCCTTCCTTCCTTCCATTCTTCCTTCCTTTCTTTCTTTTCTTTCTTTCTGGCCTGGAACTTGCTTTAGAGATCAGGCAAATATTGTACTCAGTGTTCCACCTGCCCCTGCGTCCCAAGTGACTTGGATTAAAGGCATGGCTCATCATGCCTGGTGATTCTCTTTTTAATAAGGAAAGTGCTGCCCTGCTATGGGGCATCTTGACTTCAGCCCAGGGCAGCACCTCACTTCCTACTTGCAGTCTAGACAAGCAGGCCCAACTTCTTAAATGCCAAATACAAATCTGAAAATGTTTTCACCAACTATGGAGCACTCTCTCCTTCTGGAAGAGTTCTTACAGCTGTAATGGGCCCTTCTACACAGTAACCACCAATGTTTCCTGATTAAAGGAGGATACCAGATACCCTATGGACAGATTTACAGGTTGGAATGAAATAATCCAACATACCCACATATTATCTGTGGTGCATCACTAAGCAATCTTACAATGCCAGATGAAATTACATTTCCCTTTTATATTGTCAAGTAGATGCTCCTGTCTAATTGTACCCTCAAGAGAAATGGGATCCTAGTACCACTCATATGTTGCCTGACTCCCATAATATGCTGCAAAGATGCTTCTGTCATCAGATGATTATCAGATAGATGTTCTGGATCTTCACCATCAGTTGATCCCTTCCATTCGCCCCACTCAGAGGCAAGCTGACTTCTGGTCTTCCTTCCTTTGCACTTTTGTCAGCTCAGAAGATGATAATGTGGTCTACACCCCCACACTTCTAACAGCGATTAGGGAGACCTCTGAGATGGGAGAATGAGGGACTGGGACTTAGATAGAGCACTAATACTCCAGACTATTTAAAATAACGAGGTCTCTGTTGTAGTTATATATATATATATATATGTGTGTGTGTGTGTGTGTGTGTGTGTGTGTGTGTGTGTGTGTGTAAAATGAACCATTTTAAAATACCAATGTACTCTCCTCTCCAATGCCATAGTCTGCATATTTTATTTTGAATAATATCTAACTGGATTTAAATCTGCTCTCTTCTCTGCTTTCCCTCTGATCCTTTTGGAATAGTTGAATGTGCTTTAGTATAGCATGCTAGCTTTATTGTTGATACATGACTATTATAATTTATTTTCATTTATATTCTTTAAGAATTTCATTAGCTTTACTCTGCATTATCTAACTTCTAAGTCTACTTTCAAATGATATTTCACCACTTGCAGAGAAGGCTCTTCTGATAACACAGGATATCCCTTTTGTTTTTATGCTATTGCTGTAAGATAATTTAAATCTACACATGCTATAATATCCATATAGGATATTTCATTACTTTACTTGGTTTAATTTTTTAACTTCATTTTTTCATTGTTTCTTTGGGTGTTTCATAACATTTACTCCAGTCCCACTCATTTTCCAGTCCTTTCATGTCAACCCTCTGTGCTTGCAGCCTCCCCTGAAGATGAAAACAAAAACAAAAAATAAACAAAACCCATTTCACTCCTGCATCTTTCCTGCCTCTCCATCATATATTATTTTGTCATAGTGGCCTTGGGAGCTGTGGTGTGTCATGAAGTATATATACCCTTTGCCTCAAACAGATTTTCTTGCAAATATTCATTGCAATGAGTTGTTGGTCTGGTTCAAGGCCTCAGTGAGGGTCCATCAATACTGGACTCTCTCTCTCTCAGATATCCTGCTGTTGCTCCTAGTCATGGAGATCCTGTGGCTATGTTTCCTCAGGACCATTCCCTTCATTCACTCTAGCAGATCATAGATGGGGTAGATGCTGGGATGGGCCAATTCAAAGCCCTGGATGTGGGCCTGTGTGGTAGCTGAGTCTGTCAGTCTGGGCATCTACCAGGACTGACTCACTCAGGTGAGGGTCAGGGCCAGCTCCCTCTTGCTCACACCACTGGGGACAGTTCTCCCACTTTGGCAAGTCCAGTTCCCCAGTGCCCAGACTACCAGAGACGGCTTTCCTATGACCCCCAGTAGTAACATGGGCCATGGACATCAATACAGACCCGGGCTGTGGTAGAACCATGAACCCAGACATGACCCTCACCAGTAGCACATCAGGACCACACATGACCCCAGGTGTCGGCCTAGGCCACCCATTTCAGTCTATTCCTCACCATCAACACACCTTTACTTCAGATTCTCTACAAAGTGCATGCAACCACTTCCCTCCTCCATCTCTCCCATTTCTCCACCACATACCTGTTCACTGCAGTGGGGTCTGCCCAGCATGGACACAGGGAGGTTGAAAGTCCTGTCTTTGTTTAATTTTTTTTATTTTGAATTAATTTGGGCCTGATGGAAATGCTGTAAAAATAGTCAGAATGTGTAGCCATCGGTTTTCTCAGGTCCTTCCCTGCCCCCCCCAGTCCCTCAGTCACTTATAAAATAATCATTCAGAGGCTTAATATTAATTACCAATTGTTTGGCCTATGGCAGGCTTCTTGCTAGCTAGCTCTTATAACTTAACCCATTTCTATTAATTTATAAGTTACCACATGGCCATGCTATTACCAATCTGTTGGTACCTTGCTGTTCCTTTGGTGGTGGCTGGAGTCTCTCCTTCATCTCCCTTCTCCTCTTCATAGATCTGCTTGGATTTCCCCCTGCCTCTAAGCTGCCTTGCCATAGGCCAATGCAGCTTTATTTATCAACTAATCCAAGCAACACATATTCACAGCATACAAAAAGACATCCCACAGCAAGAATATTTCTTATATATTCTTTCTGTTTTCCTTAGTGTTAATGCCTTATATGACACAGCACAATTTTCAATAAAGAACTTAACATTTGCATGATGCTATGAACCAAACTAAAAACCTAATTAGAATTCTAATAGCTTCAGAAAGATTCAAGCAAGAAATATTTTCAGATTAGACAACACACTACCATTTATTCCTTTGTGTAGATAAAACTATTTACTTGATGTTATTTTTTTCTGCCTAAAAAGTTTCTTTTATCATTTATTACAGCAAAACCCTGCTACTGACAAAAAACATTAGGTTTTATTTGTGGAAACCTTTTTCAGAATTTCTAAATTTCATTTGTTTTAAATATATGTGTGTGTGGTATGTGACATGCATGTTTTTGTGTATGTCTGTCCACATGAGTGTGGGCATATAAGTACATATGTGTGCACATATATGACCAAGCATGTAAAAGTCCAAAGTTGATCTTGTGTGACTTGTGATTCCCCTTCTCTATTTGAGGCTGGGCTTCTCTGTGTGCCCAGAATTTGATGGTCTAGCCTACTTGCCTTGACGATCTATCCAGGTGCTAGGACGGCAGGCAGATGACACTTTAGATAGCTTTTAAAAACTTAAGAATTTTATACCTGTATAAAATGAAATATGATCGTGTCCATCTCCATCCCACATTTGCCTCCTCCAACTCACCCTGTGCTTCAAACTCCACCACCTCCCTTCATGTCTTCTTCCTTTTGATAACACACCAAATCCCATTTTGGCATGGTATCTGGGGATTCAGGGCTCACACATATGTGACAAGTGTCTTAGTCTGTGAGCTGTCTCTCCAGGCCGTTGAATTTTAGTTTTAAACAATAATTTCACTGGATGTGGGACTTTAGTCTTATATATTTCTCTTTTAGGCACAGTCAGATGTCATGCAATTTTCTCTGGATTTCCTTTCATTTTACTTTCCTTTTCACTAGTCTTCATTTTTTGAGTTATTTGTGGTCATTCTTTCCTTATCCCTTTTATGTGTCTTTTTCCCCCCAGATGATTTGAGAAGTTCTGTGTGAGTGAGTGTGTGTGTGTGTGTGTGTGTGTGTGTGTGTGTGTGTGATTGTTCCTCACCATTTTAGTTATGATGTCTTGTTATGATTCCCTTTGGTTATGCTTAAGGGATGTATGATTCTACAAACCTGAGAATGCAAAAATTTTTAGACTGTTTGGAAAATGTTGCCATTATTTCCCATTATTTCCTCAAATGAGTACTTTCTTCCCCTTGGAATCTTTAAACTTCTATCTAGACTTAAAATATCAAGTGATAATTTTTCTTATGTCATTGAAATCTCTCTACTTTTGAAAAATATTTTTTATCTCTCACTTAAAGATTTTTTTCTTAGCTATTCAATTAAATTTTAATTGTAGGTACTATTATCACCATACTTGGATTGTGTGTGTGTGTGTGTGTGTGTGTGTGTGTGTGTATTCATATATATATACATATATATTCATTTTATATATTCATATATATATATATTCATTTTCCCTCCATTTTGTTAAGGCTTCCTTCCAAATTCTGTCAACTCATTCTATTATGTCATGTAGCTCTGATTCTACCAACAGGTAGATAAGGATCAATGTTCCTAAGTTTTCATGGTTTTTTTTTTTTAAATCATTGAGTGATTTCATTTGATGCTGTATCTTGGGAAAATTTTATTGATAACTAATGGAGTTCAGTGTTCTGTCTGTTAATGTGGTATGCACATAAGTTTTATTAGTTTAAACTTGTTTAAAAGATGTAGACATGCTTCAAATAATCTTTAGTCTAGTGGTAGTTCAATTTCACTGCCCAGGAATATTCTTCTTTGTCATATTTAATTACTTAGGATTTAACTTGAATTCTATTTATCCAAATGGGAAGTTGGTTTGTTCAGCTTCTAGTTTCCACTTATTTCCTCCATCAATTAATTTCATCCTGTGCACATACAAATTAATATTCAACCATTGAGTTAGGGAAACCCTAAGCAGATTTCTGAAGACTGTTCTCTCCATAGTTCTCTTGGCTCTGAAGCTATAACCCATAAAAAAGGTTTTCTCTGTTCCCTAAATTCTTCACCCCAGCATGAGTGCTTCCTTTGCCTGTTCAGAAAGAAGCACTTCGTTGAAATATGATTGTTTCATTTTCTTACAAACCTAAATACTGTATTAAATGTATAGATATTATTCAATGCTTAAGAGAAGTGACTCAACCTTTACAGAATAGTTTTATATTTATGGTGAGGAGGTTATTCTGACATGATATTATATCATAGGCTAAAGAGCAGTCCATTGTGGTGTGTGTGTGTGTGTGTGTGTGTGTGTGTGTGTGTGTGTGTGTGTATGTGGTGTGTACATGAATTCCTTTGTATGGATATACTTGTTTGAGAATGTTAGAGAATAGACTATTGTGGTGATATTTTATTTGTGTTCCCCAAAAAACTTTATCTGAGGATCAGATGAAAAAGCCAACCACTATATAAAACCTAGAAGTCAGGCAATGGTAGCACTTGCCTTTAATCCTATCACTCAGGAGGCAAGGATCTGTCTCGATCTCTGTGAGTTCAGTGCCACACTGGGAACAGAGCCAGGCATGGTGGCACACACCTTAAATTCCAACACTAGTTAACTATGGAGATCTGGAGGTCTATACAGATAGACAGGAAGTGACAGCTGGGCAAGAAGAGCAAGTGATGTAGCTGGATGTAGAGAACAAATGAGCTAGCAGAACAGAAAGGCATATAGGCATGGGTATACAGGAAGTAGGTCTCCCTTTGGAGACTGAGGTGCTGGTGATGTGAGGTTAGCTTGTAGCTTTTCCTATTCCTCTGATCTCTCAGGTTTTTACAGCTATATCTGGCTCCAGATTTTTATTTAATAAGACCATTTAGCAATTTGTCTACAGCCTATGATGTATGTGCTCAGTCAGCTTCCACAATTTCTTGAGGGTCAGGACTCTCTTTGTTTGGCCTGGACGGAGCTTTGTCATCTAGGCCAAGCTATCTAGTCCATAAGTTTCCTAGAGATTTGCCTTCCTATGCCTTCAGACTTGCCATAGCTGCCTTGACAGGCATAAAGGGGCTAGACTGAGTGATCCATCTTCTTAGCTCCTTTGAATATTTTCATACAAGGACATTTGTTTTATATTTTTAAAGTGCTATCCTACCTGCTTTGTAGAGAACAAATGTTTGATGATCAGGGTGAATGGAAAGATATCTTTTCAGAAATCTGTTAAAGTTTTATAAGAATATGATAATGAATATTTTGGCTAGAATGATTTTAATGTATTTTATAGGAAATGATTGGATGGTTTTGTGTTGAATTCAAAAGAAGGGAGGCTCAATTACTCCTGATTTTGATGTGGTCAAGGAGAGTAGAAGATGAAACAAGAAAAAGTCATGAATGACTTCTAAGAAAGTTTCTTAAAATGACCTTTTGTTTGGATAGGCATAAAGTAGTGGGGATGAGTTTAAAGGGGTTCAGGAGAATCAAGAGCTCATTTTTTGAACAATTTATCTTTAGTAAAGCTATAAGAATTCCAAACTAGACAAGGAAGTTAGAGATTCTGAGGCCAAAATTTTGTGAGTGTAAGAAGTTAATAGTTTAGGCTTTGATATAATAACATTCACTGTGAAATTTCAAGCAAAGCATAAAATGTTCTGTATTTTCCAATATGTTCTCAGATCTTTGTTTCCAAGAAGCATTTTGTGGAACCAATGATCTATGGAATATATTTTAGCAATTTTGCTCTGGGAAAAACGGAAGCCGATGACTAATTGGAGGTGGGGTGTGGGTAGTCACATGAACTAAAATAGTTTGTAAAGGTTATTTTGGCAGGGGCATGCTTTGATGAGAAGGAGCCTGGAGGCCTAGGGAACAGATGGGAGCCTGTTGATATCAGCACTTAAACAGTTGGGGATGAAGGTCCAGATGAAGGATGACAGTGGGAATCAAAATGAATATGTAGATGAAAGAGAGTGTGAAGGACAAAAAAAATCATCACAAATCATCCTTCATTTTAAAGATATATGTGGTAGAATGATAAGTGAAAAAATTCAGTATAGGTGAAATATATATATATATATATATATATATATATATATATATATATATATTCATATGTCCGAGATCACACAGCTAAGCCTAGAATAGGAAAAATTTATATTCAATTCATTTTAAAGACAAAATTAATGCCCCCATGCTGCTTATTCTCACGTAAGCACCTGGCTTGAAAGAAAAAGGTCCCCACAGGGAGTGGCACCATTAGGAGGTATGGCCTTGTTGGAGAAAATTTGTCACTGTGGGGGCATGCGTGGAGGTCTCTTTTGCTAAAGCTTCCCTTAGTGTGTCAGTCGACTTCCTATTGCCTGTAATGCAAGATGTAGCACTCCAGCACCATGTGTGCCTGCATGCTGCTATGCTCTCCATCATGACGATAATTGACTGAACCTCTGAAACTATAAGCAAGCCTCATTTAGGACAATTTCTGGAGGAAAGGGGTCATTTAACCTTACACTTCCATATCACAGTTCATCATTAAGGGAAGTGAAAGAAAGCACTCAAGACAGGACATTGTAAGTATGAGCTGATGCACTGACAATGGAAGAATTCTGCTTACTGACTTGCTTTTCACTGTCTTTTCAGTTTGCCTTCATATACAATGCAGGACAACCTGCCCAGTATGGAACTCACAACCATGGGTTGGGGTTTCTCTACATCAATTATTATTCAATAAAAATGCCTCATAGACCGTGCTTACAGGGCAATCGGTTGGAAGCAATTCCTCAATTGATATTCTCTCTTCTTAGATGACTCGTAGCTTGTGTCAAATTGACAAAAAAAACTGAAAAGCATATAAGCAAAACAAGAGGCGATTATGTTATGTAATATTATAATTAATATGTAGTGGAATATAGGTCTGGAAAAATTCCAGGTTTGGAGAGATGGTACAACCCTGCTCTTGCTGTTCTTGTATTGGATCTCAGTTAGATTTCAGTACCTATGGAGAGACCCACAATTACCTGCAACTCTAGTTCCAGGGTATCTGACACTCTCATTTGGTCTCTGTAGACTCATACATACACACAGTATGCATAGAAATGCATACTGCACACACATAAATTTAAAATGTTTACTGCAAATGTGCATACATAATCAGCATTATGCAATGGGAACTGCTTGAGTTAATTTAAATATTATAAGATCCTTATAAAGGAATATGATATAAAATTTATGACACAAAGTAATATCATGTGATGTATAATTGGATTCATGATATGAGTGGCTATGACGTATTTTCATGATTAAAGCTATAATCAAATGCCCCCTCCCATATTGCTTTACTCCTGAAAGTGATGACTGTTAAAATAAAAGAAAATTTTGTAAACAAAGTAATAGGACAAGTGAAAAATACAGCCCTAGCTGTATGAGAGTCATCTGTCTTGCCATTGTACACTATAAGAACAAAAGCTAACAACAGTGAATTAGTGCCCCACACAGTAGGTGATTTTTCTGTAGTCATTGAATGAACACCACTTCTAAATATATGCTATGAATATATGTACACATAATATACATCGCATTATTTGCCCTACCACACGAAAACCTTTTACCAGTGAACTCATGATAACACTAAGATTTAGAACTGGACTTACCAAACTCACAATCAATTCCATGCAGTACTGAAAGATGACTCAGGTTCATGAGACTTTCAGGTGGTATTACTTTACACTAACAGCTTTTTGAATGCCACACAGCTTCTTGGGCTTTGCATGTTGTGAAGTTTTAATTTATTGCCTACCCGTAGTCATCTGAGCAAACTTCTTGGCTAAAGAAATAATCCTCAGCCAAAAATTAAGAAGGATGTATTAGTTTGTTCTCCTTTGTTATCACAGAATACCTGAGGCTTAAAACTTTATAATGCAGAGGTTTGTTTAACTTAGTTTTGGAGGCTAAATGGGTATTAGAGTATCACTTGATCTCTGATAAGGGATGGATGATGATGATATCATGCCTACAGAATGGGGAATATGCTTTTTATCAACTCCACATTTGATATAGGATTAATACCCAAAATACATAAAGAGCTCAAGCAACTAGACATCCAAAAAAAAAAAAAGCAAATAATTCAATTAAAAATAGGGTGCAGATCTAAACAGAGAATTCTCAATAGAGGAATCTCAACTCACTGAGAAACACTTAAAAAATGTTTACCACCTTTAGTCTTCAGGGAAATACAAATCAAAGCTACTTTGAGATTCCATCTTACCTGTCAGAATGGCTAAGATCAATAACACAAGTGGTAGCAAGTGCTGGAGAGGATATAAAGCAAGGGGAACACTCCTCCATCACTGGTGGGCATACAAACTGGACCAGCCACTAAGGGAATCACTATGGCAGTTCCTCAGAAAATTGAAAATCAAGACCCAGTTATACCACTCTTGGGCATATACCCAAAGTACATTTTATTTTACCCCAAGGACTCTTACTCAACTATGTTTATTGTGGCTTTAATCAAAGTAGCCAGAAACTGGGGATGGAGGGCACTAGAACACATGGCCCACCGAGTCAGTGAAGCAGGGTGTATTTGGGATCACAGAGACTGAAGTGCCAAGCACGAGGTCTCTCTTGGTCTGCACCAGGTCCTCTGCATATATGTCGTGGCTGTTAGCTTGATGTTTTTGTGGGACTCTTAACTATGGGCGCAGGTGTGTCTTTGATTCATTTGCCTGCTTTTGGGACTCTTTTTCCTCCTGTTGATTTGCCTTGTCCAGCCTCGGTGTGAGAGGTTCTTGTCTTATTGTATCTTGTATTGTTGTTGTCTCTTGGAGGCCTGCTCTTTTTCTAAAGGGAGATAGAGAAGGGGTGGATCTGGGGCAGAGTGGGGAAAGTTGGAAGTAGTGGAGAGAGTGGCAACTGTGGGAGAGATGTATGAGAGAAGAATCTGTTTTCAGTAAAATGCAAAAACAAACAAACAAAAAACTCCGGCTTTCTGTTGTGAACACATACATTCAAGACTATGTCCAAACCCCAATAAGAAGGTTCATGTTTTAATCTCATTGTTAAGTTTGCTCAGTTTGAAACAAATGTGACAAAGCAATGCTGTGCAAACTATTAGAAAAAAATATTAAAAACAAGTTGACATACTGATGACAAAGGAAAATTGGACAGAGTAAGTAGATGCTTTATGTGGGGAAATGTGAATGAATGTTCCAACCTGAGAAAATGATTAAAAGCAAGATTTTCAGGTGGAATGGATAACTTGAAATAGTATTTGCAAAGGAACTATGGTAATAGGGAAAAACAAATAAAAATGAGGATAAAAAGTGGTATCACACTTGCTTTCTGAGCCATCTGTGTAAACCAGGCTGAAGGGAGCCTCACTCACAAATGGAGGGATAAATTCCAGTCCTGATTGGGGAATCTCATTACTAGGGAATTGCATTCAATAGAGAAATACAGAGAAGTGCATCAGCAGGGTCAGGAAACACCAGGACTGCTTTTGTTTATTTATTCACTTAATTCCTTCCTTCCTTCCTTCCTTCCTTCCTTCCTTCCTTCCTTCCTTCCTTCCTTCCTTCCTTCCTTCCTTCCTTCCTTCCTCCCTCCCTCCCTCCCTCCCTCCCTCCTTCCCTCCCTCCCTTCCTTCCTTTTGGTGAACTGATGAGTTTTATTGGGGTTATGTAAAGGAATACGGGTGAGACTTTACTTACAGAAAAGAAAATGACTCAAAGACAACTGCATCCATAAAGCCCACCCCAGCACAGGTAACAGCTCACCAAGGCTGGAAGCCTGGATTATACAGCACAGTCTACAGGCAGCTCATATTGAGGAGTGTCCATTCTATGTAGCTCAGTTGGAATGGGCCTTTTCCAGGCAGCTCATCTGCTTCTTCCAGCTGTGCTTGTCTGGATGTTTTCTTTGCAGTTTGGCTTGTCTAAATGTGATTCCCAGGACTCTTTCCCGCTGTTATGCTCTTGGAGTAGCAAGAACCTAGTGAATCTTATCAGTTTCAGGAACTTCTTGAATCTTTTTTCGAGTTATTTACTTCCTGTCTTAATGGAGCTTCCTTGTGGGATAGAGGGTTTTACCTACCCACCCCTGAAACACTGACATAATCTTTTGTTTCACCTCCTTGTAAATATCCTGTCCTAAAATAATCTCCTTTCTTTAAAACTTTTTTTCTTTTATATCCACGGGTCTTGACAAGTTTCCCTCCAAGATGGAGGACTTTTAACCTCAGAACAAAGTGCCATACAACATCACCTGACAGAACTGACAAGCAGACACAAGTAAGTATGTTGGAACATTCTTGAATAGGCTAGCTTGCAAAGAGATGTCAGTGAGCTCCATGAAGTTTAGAATTTGAATGAGGAGAAGGAGTTAAAGGCAGATGGTGTATGTTAGAGTTGAAGTTGACATTGAAAGCCTCTGTACAGATATACACATTAGGATCACCATGGAAGCAGATATGAAAAAGAGAACAAAGCAGATGAAGACACCCGAAGAAGCTATGAGCAAAATAGTTTAAAGGAAGAAAAGTTGAGATCTTGATCTTCTTGATTTTTGAAACCCAGCTTTTCTGTGTTCCTATGAAACCCACACTGACTTGTGTACACATCATCTAAGAAGTGACCCACAACTTCTTCATAGAAAAACATTCCTGTAGTGAAGGAGAGATATAATAGCTGTGCAGAAATAAACACAATATTGTATAGTGTCATAAAAGAGGGTATTGCAGCCGGGCGGTGGTGGTGCACGCCTTTAATCCCAGCACTCGGGAGGCAGAGCCAGGTGGATCTCTGTGAGTTCGAGGCCAGCCTGGACTACCAAGTGAGTCCCAGGAAAGGCACAAAGCTACACAGAGAAACCCTGTCTCGAAAAAACCAAAAAAAGGAGGGTATTGCAAGTATTACAGCTCTGAAGGGAAAGGTTTCCCCAATACAGGTTTATAGCTCTGAGGAGAAAGGTATCCTGGAAATCAGGAGCCAAGGAGTACCACAAAGTCACACTGCACAACAAACCTCACACAAGAGATTTATTGGTAAAGACACAATGGGTGGCTGCCTCTGCTTGAGTGAGAAGCAGAAAATAACTGAGCATAAGGCAGGCTTATATAGGGTTTCTTGGGAGTGGAGTTTTCCAGGGCAGAGTTTCTAGGGTGGGGATAGGTGGAATTTTAAGATGTGTGTCTGGAATGAGCCCAGGGATCTGTGGGTTTTTGAAATCCAGAAGTGAGCTCAGACTTTTTACACTACAGGGATGAAATCTCATGTGTCCACAGACTCCCCATGGGACAACTAGGCTAGTTGTTTCACCTGTCTTAGCTGTAGTTCCCTTACCTCTAGAGCAGTCAGGCACATTAACATGTTGTATACATTTATTGCAGAGTTTCAGTTCTATTCTGGTAGATGATAACCATCCTAAACTGTTTACTCATTTATTCAATGTGAGTTGGGGATCTCCTTTTGAGTGGCTAAGTTAACATGTGGAGAATGGATTGCAGTTCAGGCTCTATTTCCCATCTGCACCTCCCTATTTTGCTATACAACTCACATAATAATACATGGAGGAACTCTATTTCTGTGTTATAAATTCAGAAGCAACTGACAGCCATGTCTCTTTAAAATGGGTATCATAGCATGCTAGGGCTGTGCTACCAGTTGGGTTTGACCTTGCTGGTAAATGAACAGAGTGAATTTTCAGACTTCCTCTAATCATGAGACCTTGTCAGCTTTGTTTCATTCTATTAGCTGATGCATATCAACATATTCAATTTAGTACATGTATTTCTTAGGGCATGCCTATAACAGCTAATTTAAATTAATAATAATATAATATAAGATAGCTTCTACTATTACCTTCACCTCAAATATATGGAAACTGAGGCTTGTGTAATGAAAATATCTTGGCAAATCACACAAAAATGTGTCACTCACAACTGTGTCCTGTTCTTCCCCCTTTTTGTTCTGTCTGATTTGGGGAAAATTCCCAGATACAAATAAGGACCTAATGACAGAAATACAGACTCTGGAGATAGCTTGCACAAGTCTTGAGTTCAATCTCCAGATCACTGAATATTTTTTTTAAACATTGCATAACATGGCACTTGCTCATAATCCGAATTCTGGGAAAGCAGGGTTATTTGGCTCAATGAAGCTCATTGGCCAGCTGGTCTAGCTTAATTGATGAGTTTCAGGCCAGAGAAATACCCTGTCTTAAAACATAAGATGAACAGTCTGAGGAATGACTGCCAAAGTTGTCTTCAGAGCCTCTTTTTAATCTTACAAACAGCCATCTGAGAAAGAAAGAAAATCTGTTTAAAACATTAGGACAGACAGATTTGGTCAAGGCAAGGGCCTGTTCTTCTGACCCGAGCCCAGTGGGCTTGTGTCTCAGACTCTGTCTTCAAGCACCATGTTTAGGGAAGCTTTCTCCAAACACTGACCTGGGGTGGAGCGGGGAAGCATTGCTGGTGTTCCTACTATCTGTCCCAGGGCTTCCTGCATTTTGTTAATTAGCAGACAAATTTATTTAATCCATGTGATGTAAGAATAAATGGCCTTGATAGAATAACACGGCTTCAAGGATGGTGAGGTCCTACAGAATTCCAGATTAAGAACTGATCTTCATATGGTAAGAAAGCATTTTAATTTTACCTTAATTTATATTTTATTTAATAAACACAGTTATATAATATGATATACACACACACACACACACATATATATATTCAGTATATGCAGTCATATATCTAGACAGGTCTATTTTTGTGTTATTAATTATATGTCTAAATTAATATTTATATATTAATATATACAACAATTATAATTATATATGTGTAATTAATGCAATTGTTAATTTTGTTTATGTATATAATTATTTCTCATATACCAAGCAATGGTGGACACATTTGTTGAAATAAAACTCTTAATATTTTCCCCTAGTTGAGAATGCTAGCTGAGTTATCTTCCAGTTTAGCTCATGTGGTACATCTTTTTAAACTTCATAATAAAAATGTTTACTTAAATTTTTTTAGTTTTTGATATGAAAATTAATTGCATCATTTTCATTTTCCCTTCCTTCCCTAAGACTATTAAAAAAATTAATTAGCTTGCTAAGAGGAAACTAAAAGAAAGCAAGTTTTTATAATGACATAGGATTGTTAACCCTAAAGAAAAAGGCTTGGCAATAATTTAGTGTGGTACTATGGAGAATAATACTATAATTAAAAGCAATTTAGTGGCATAGGGAAAGGATAATAGAAACACAAGTCCTAAAATTTATTTGAATGGTGACTGTGAAGTGTGTGGGAGGCACAAGGCATAAGTTTTTAGCTTGTGATTTGGTTGATCCAATCCTGACCAGTTCTGAGCATCTCATGTGTTCTCCCTCATTATTCCTGTTGCTCCTTATGTTTCTTTAAATCCCTCTCATTTGGTCTACAAGTCTGTGTTGCTTTGTGTCAAAAGGATTTATGGATCATCTGTGGATTGCTGGCCAATTAAATACACTAGCTTTGAAAATTTCTATGCTTCAGCCTTGAGCTAGCTAGTAATCACTCAAAAGCACCCTAAATAGCCTTTTTGCTCATAAATCTACCTTCCCTCAATACACAGGGATATCATATTTTCAAGTGCTACATAATACACTTCTGTATCTAGAATTTTCTATGTCCAGGAGTGCCTATCACTAAGTCATTTCAAATGCTTTACTATAGCACTGTTATTCAATTAAATATTTCCTGACAAACAAGTTGTTGGAGCTGGCACTAAGTAACATGCATGGTGAAAGCAGCAAATTCATGGAGTTGAGCAGAAACATTAAGTGGAACATCATCTTTCATTGTGGAACAGCTGCCTTTTTTCAAAGGAGAGACTTTATTTCTTAAAAGCCTTGTCGGTTAAATTTTAGGAACTAACTATAAGAAGTAGAACTAGGGAGATGCTTTGGAAAAACAAGTGCCTTGCTCTCCCATGGTAAAGAAATAAATGGCACAAGAAAACAAAAATGTGAGCGATTCACTGAGTACAGTCAGTCTTCGTTCACAGCTCTCATGTCCTCTTAGGATAGATTTCTTTTAATCAACAGTAGAAACACTGTGTTCTCTACAGAATCTGACACCATTTCCAGAATATCTGAAGGGCGGTGAGGGAGTATGCATCCCATGACTACCAACAGAGAAAGTCATTTTAATTTTTAGGCCTTTAAAAATTTGTTTATACTCAGTGAGTTTCTTTTTCTTTCTTGTCTTTTTTCCCCCATGCTTCCCACCCCTCCTTGTTTCTTTATTTCTTTAGTGGCACAGCCATATCTGATGGGAATGGCAGAAGTCATAAAGCCAGCACAGCTTGTAAGATGAATTACTAAATAATCTTATTAATATAAAACCCAGAGCCAGATATTGGGGTAAAAACTGAGAGAACAGAAAAGCAGAAAGAAGCCAGCCACGTTCTTACCACTTGGAAATCCTCAAAGAGACCTACTTCCTGTACACCCACCCCTATATGCCTTTCTGTTCTGCATTTCACTTCCTTTCTCCACCCAGCTACATCACTTTCTGTCTGTCTGTACAGACATCTAGACTTCTATGGTTAGTGCTGGGATTAAAGGTGTATGACACCATGCCTGGCTCTGTTCCCCAGTGTGGTCTTGAACTCACAGAGGCCTGGATGGATCTCTGCCTCCTGAATGCTAGGATTAAAGGCATGCACTATCATTGCCTGACTTCTGTTTAATACAGTGGCTGTCTTTTTTCTCTGATCCTCAGATAAGCTTTACTAGGGTGCACAATATATTGGCGAACACAATGTATCACCACAATAGCTGCTTGACAAAGATCCAGCAAAGCTGAGCCACGTGATGGCTGTCATGCCACCTTCTGATTTTCTTCTCTACCTGTTGCATACTTGGGACACTTTTAATATTTGTACAATTTGGGGATATTGGATTGATGGAAAGTTTCGTGTTAGTCATTTATGCCTTCTCCAAGGAGCATTGCTTCCAAGCTTCCCCAGGAAAGTCCTGAGCATACTACCGTCTTGCTTTTAGAGAAATATCTTTATCTACTTGAAGGTCTTTCTCATGCCTTGGAAGTTGTGATACACATAAAGAGCCAGAGGTCTCTTTATGAGGTTCTGGGATATTTTTAAAAACATCTGCCCCTGTACTTATTCAGGACAAGGCAATCAGAACAAAGTAAACTTAAAAAGGTCAACAAGATTCAGTGGGCCTCTTGCCACTACACACTCAGGCAATTATATGGCATATACAGCAACAAAGTTAGGTTAGCTGAAGTTACCTCAGCCTTACACAGAGACTTACATAGATGATCAAAGTATGGAGTGGAAGATGATAAAAGGATGAGATGTCAGGACCTCCCTTTCTTAGAAAAGTTAGCAGATACAGAGCCACTGTGGTGTCATATGACCATTAACAGCAGAATTCCAGAGTTAGACATATAGACAAATTCTATAAGGATATAAAATATAAACATTGTGTTATGCCCAAAGTTCAATAATCACTGCAGCAGCTTTGGCCTGAGGATTTTTCTTGGGCACTCTGACCAATAAGAGTTAATGATGTACAGCTTGGGATGTGGCAATATACCCAGGCTGGCTTGAAGATTTTGTTTTGGTCTAGTATCCTTAGAGTCATAAAAGCTACTAGTCTGAGAACAGGCTGTTATATGCCTCTAGATTCGTAAAAATTGGGTTATGGGGAAAATTAGTAAAAATGATAGCTCTGTTTATCAATGATGTCAAAACTTAAAGGAAAATTATTGGAAATGATAACTCTGTTCTGCCATACTTTATTAATGATGACTAAAAGATGAGCAAAAGGAAGTGAAATACATGTCCAAAAAACAAAAATTATATTATCTATGTTTTGAAACAACATTATGTATCCTTGCTTACTAAATTCTGTATAAATAAAGAAGCACTCTGGCTACTAGTCAGTCAAGTTGAAAAATTCTCACCACCACTATTGCCTGGATCACCTCCGGCCCCCACCAACTCCTTACATTCACTGCTGGGACCTGTTCATCACTGAGGATGGCTCCTGGCACTTTAGTATGACAAGGTATGAGGCACTGGCTTTTTTGTACCAACTAAATTGTTATCACAGTCTCAGTGGCTCATCAGAGAGGTATGGGATTTGACTGAGGCCTTCCCTGCATTAGAAACTGAAGGACTTAGGTCACATTGTCAAGAACAGTGTCCTCTTGTGGCAGGTGGTGAGAATCACTGGGATTTCACTTGGTGTTTGTATGGTTGTGTTTTCCACAGAAAGTATAGAGTTCATACTCCAAAGTCAATCAATTGTTTCTGATTTTTGAGATAAACATTTTCAATCTGCACAGATACTAGTTATGTCTGAATCCCATTCCATTAAAAAAATGTAGCCTAAACATGAACCAAGCTGGTGTTGCTTGAAAAGAAAGCCCATCACTAGAATGAGTTCTCACTCTGGACATAGCATTAACAATGCATCTGGACCTTGAGGATATAGTTACTGACCTGTTTGTACTAATTTTGTAGGGCTGTAAAAATGAGGAAAAGTAGGGGATTCCATGGGCTCATTTGTATCATATGGGCACCAAAGTCATGTATTTTTCTAAATAAATCTATTACAATGGAAGTGTGATGCTAAGAGGAGTGAGAGAGAAAATAGAGAATGGTACTCAGCAGAGTGGATACAGGAATTAGATGGGAAGTTTGTTCCTAGTCTTTGTATTTTATAAAGTCAAGTTTAACATATTCACATATCACATACACATGCATATATCACATATGTGATCTATTTGTATTTACATGCGCATAAGATATATTTTTAATAGTCTATTTATACTGTGATAAAATACTTGACATAAACAACTTAGAGTGGATGTATTTATTTTGGCTCACTTTAGGAGGAGTCAACTCATGATTGCTTGATTTCACAAACTTGGGTACAATATTTTGGTGGCAGGAGCTTATGAAGAGAGGGCTCATTCCCTCAGAGTAGATAGGAAACATCAAGGAAGGGACCAGAGACCAAGTCTCATTTGCAAATGTCTCCAGTGATCCATTCCCTCCAACAGGTCCTCACTTCACCTTCTAGAAACTCTCAATGTTAGGAGCTAGGAACCAAGTGTTCAACACTTGAGTCTGTGGGGACATTTCATATGCTGACTCCTCCTCAAATCATATTGCAAAATGCACTTAGTCCCTCTCTGGGAGTCCCCTAAGTCGTCACAATTCCAACATCATTTCAAGAGTCTTAAGTTCAAAGTCTCCTCTGAGAGTCCAGGCAATCTCTGATCTCTGAGCTCCTGTAAAATGAAATGCAGGTTACATAAGCCCCAGGTATGAAGGAGCAGAGTAAAGTGTCTCATTGCAAAAAGAAGAGATGAGAAAAGAGCAACGTGGATTGGAAAGATGTAAGACCTTTGGGCATCGGAGCATGGCCCATAGTGGCTCATGTGTGGACGCCATAAGACAACTTTGTGGGACTAGTTCTCTTCCTCCCTCTTAACGTGTGTCCCAATAAAGAATCATGTCATTGGGCTTACATGACAAGCAACTTTTCCTGATAGACTGCTTTACAGGCCACCACTGGTCAATTTTTTTTGTATCATTCTTATCTGAGATCATCCAGAATTGTCCATTCTGTTTATAACATTCTATGGCTTCTGTAATCTGTGTCTCCAAACTTTTCTGAATTCCAGAAAACCGGTAACAAGTAACTAAAAACCACATGGTTTGGTTTGGTCATAACAACAGTCCCATTGCAGGCATTAGTTTTCTGTACTGGTTACTCTTCCATCACTGTGACAGAGTATTGGTCAGACTCAAGGAGGAAAGACTTACTTCTGCTCACTTCTCAAAAGTCCCATCCCATTGTGTTCTTGATCAATGTGCTTAACAAGACCATTGTGGTGGTGGTAGTGATGGGAAGGATGAGATGAGAGCCATTCCTTCCTGAGAGAGAGAGAGAGAGAGAGAGAGAGAGAGAGAGAGAGAGAGAGAGAGAGAGAGAGAGAGAGAGAGAGATTGTCCTGTTATGGGAAATCTAAGTTGTTCTGTCTATTCTATCAAAAGTTAAGAGACATAATAATTTCCATCTTTTCAAAAAAGTCATCCAGCTGCATCTGGCAAAAATACTTCCCCCAGTCATTGTGTAAGACTTTGTGGCTGAGCCCTGACCATTCAAAATAAGGATCCCATCACATTAGGCACAGAAACCCAGTGGGACTCCCTCCTGCATGTGCTACCCTGCTTCCTTGATTAAGTATCACTACGTGCTCCTATGCAGAAGTAAACATTTTTCTCTTGCTAGAATGCTTTGGTTTGTGTGGTCTCATTTTCTTAAGACCCATTGTAAACACTGGGACATGATGCAGTCGCTCCCAAGAACATGACTTTAATGACATGTTCTTCTGTTAGATCCAATCCTATAGTTTCCAGAACCTTACAAAATAATACCATCAGCAGTGGATCAAATGTTCTACACAAAAAAGGCTGTTGTGTACATTTCATATTCAAATCATAACATTATCAATGTAGGGATGATTGGAAAAGCACTGATAACACTTAAAAACATTTACTGCCTTCTAAGTTTTTATTTAACATAGTTATGACCACCCTTTATTTTGTGCCTTAATTTTTAAAAAATTAAATTTGACTGAGCACTTCATTGCTCTTATGAACTCTGTGCAGCCAACTGCAGTGGTGTGTACCTATAATCTTAGTGTATGGTGGCTTAGTCATGAATATCATGAGTTTAAGGTCAGCCTAGGCTACAAGAGTGAAATAGAAAATGCTTTATATACTTCATATTAAATAACGTTTATGCCTCTACGGACTTGTTAATTTTATAGTTTATTTAATTATCTCTTGCATTTGAAACAATTGACTTTTTTTTTTCGAGACAGGGTTTCTCAAAAGCGTAGTTTTGGTGCCTGTCCTGGATCTCGCTCTTTAGACCAGGCTGGCCTCGAACTCACAGAGATCCACCTGCTTCTGCCTCCCGAATGCTGGAATTAAAGGCATGAGCTACTGCTGCCTGGTAATTTATGTCTTTTTTTATTTTTTAGATCTTTCATTATGTTATGTTTCTTTCTCCCCATCACCTCTCTTCCTCTTTGTTCTTATTCAGTTTAATAAGAAACTTTAAAACCTTGAGATATGTGGGATCTTCTAAGACAGGGTTAGAACTTTCAGAAAAATATTGAAGTCCATTAATTAGTATGTTGAGAAATCTCATGAAGGGGAGGAAAGTCGTGATGACAGCATCCCTCCAAGAGACAAGCTTGAATCAAGATTGTACAGAGACAATACATATGCATATTTATGTAAATATGTGTATGTAGGTGTGTGTTTTCTGTAAATATGTTTACATATTTGTGTGTGTCTTGAATATGTGTGTTAGGTTAGCTCCATGAAACATTAGCTAGTCAGCAGCTGGGATTAAGAACAATATGTCCAATTAAATTCTAAAACACATTGCCAGTTCAGCAGGCAGCAGGTCAGGCAGCCTTTGTTGAGTAATATTGTCTCACAGTTTTGGAGAATTGTGGCAGCAGCCATGGATGCCTCTTTCAATCCAGATGTTCTGGTAGCTGAATCCCTTCAAGACAGGAGTGGAAGAACCTTGTTTTAATTAATGGTAATTGATGTCTAAATAACACTCAGACAATCTGGTGGGCAACTGTAAATTGAGCATGGTCAAGGAGAAGAGTGTTAACTTCCTAGCTTTAAAAGACTACTGAGGAGCAGTCATGGTAATGGCTGTGCACACTAGTAGTGAGAACAGACCAGTTAGGTCAACGAAATTTGGTCAGGCAGAAGCCCGGGACCAGGGACCTCTTGAGAAATTAAGATGGTGTGTGTGTGTGTGTGTGTGTGTGTGTGTGTGTGTGTGTGTTTGTGTTTGCTACTGGGAACTGAATGCCAGTCAAGCAAGCACTGTACTACACAGCTATATCCCTAACACTCTTTTTACTTTTGAAGAGTAAAGAGTTATCTGTGTTGGCCTTCAACTCACTCTGTAACCCAACTTGGTCCTTGAGTACTATATCCTCCTTCCTCAGCCTCAGGTGTAGATGGGATTACAGCCCTACACTGCTATGTCCAAGGTCAGATGTACAGTCATATTCTCAACAGATTTGAAGAGCTAGTTTTTAATGAAATAAAAAATTACTGCCACAGTGTATGAAAATTGTCAATATGCTGTATTTTTGCTCTTAAAAACTTTTAATCCAAATATGTTTCTTTTTCTTTTATTTGAACTTTTTTTTTTTCAGAAAATTAGTGTGATTTCACACTATGGTAAATTATTTGTCAAATAAAATCTCAAATATTAATAATGAATTGGAATCTTTTTTCAGTGTTAGGATCAAAATGTTTGGTGTAAGAGTAAACTCTCTTTAAGCATAAAATAGTTAAAATATTAGTTTTTTTTAAGATTATTGCTGTTCTTTGCTTCTAAGCAATTAGTACTTTTTTGAAAAACATGTCAAAATAGTAATACCAAACTTTAATTCTGTTGATTGCAGAATTCTTGTTGATTTTTGTTCCAACTTTGTCTTCTTAAAGTGCCTCCAGGGGTCCCCAAGGGAAGTGGCACTTCCTGTGTGTGGTCCCTATGTCTGCAATGCAGCAAAACACCATCATTTTGACTCATTCTTGAATCCCAGTCATATTCCTCTCAAAATATCTTTTTTCTGACCCAACTGTCAATACATATGTATGTATGTGTGTGTGTGTGTGTTTGTATACATAAATGTTTAAAACACAAGTTGTAAGAATATGATTTGAATTTGAAAGGCAGACTCCTTTATCTGCCTCCTGGCCTACTCAGAAGTGATTGTCTAGACAGGAAGAAAGGGATACCTGTGTGAACATGAACATTCATATGAACTGTGTTCATGTCTCTCTCATCTTTAGAATGAAAGTATAGAGTATATCAAGTAAAGTTGCTTTCTGTGAACTATGTTGCTTGACTTCCAGCATTTCAGGAGATAAAATAAGAACTGATATTCCAGATCTGAGTGCTTCTAATGGAAAGCTGTTGTAAGTAGACTAGATTCTGATACAAGTTGAGTTTGAATTTACTCTATATGAAGCAACCTACTTATTGATGACATGTTTAAAATAAGATATCTGTATATTGGAGGTGGGTTAGAACCACCCATAGCCACGTCTTAGAGTGGGTTACTGAATATATGAAATTTTCTTTAAGGAAAACACAAGGTCGAGTCATTCACTTGGAATCAAGAGCCAATCGTACTATGGATTTTAGGCTATGCTAACTCATAGAGGAAAAAATCTGATTCTGAAATCCTACTGAACTTTTATACTCATTTACTGGTGTTTATTAAGGTAGAAACAAGTCCCATACATAACATTTAAGCGTCCTTAAATAAGTAATAATGATATTACAAAACCACAAAAATGAAAAAGAACTTCACTGATTAATGTATGAAAATTTTATAATATTCCTAGTCAAGGAAACCAAACTTGTCCTAGTCTTACATTTCAGATTATATGGTTTTAATGACTAAAAGTTGTCACAGTGTGTTCATACTTGTAAGTGCTTTCTTAAATGAAAATTGCATGTTATGTTAGGATTTTCACACGTAAAAAGAGTGAACATAAAGAGTTAGCTCTAGTGGTTGCACAAAATCCCCCCTCAAATCATCATTTATTAATGAAAGATAGTGTTATTTTGAACTGCATAGTGCACAGATCTTACAAATTTTATGCACTAATACTGCCAAAGATTGTGGTGTGTGTGTGTGTGTGTGTGTGTGTGTGTGTGTGTGTGTGTGTGTGTTTACATTTTTATTTAAGGGTCAATAGGAGATATGTTCCTAACTCAACTTCAAAAAGTATCAAATAGCGACATTCAAGGCACATTATGCTCCCATTAAATTCCCATTGTGACTGAACAGTTGCATCTACGAGAGAGAAATTACAGAAGTTATTGTATATCTGGAGATTTTTTAATAGAATTAAAAAAAATAAGAATATAAAACAGTGTGTGGAAACCACTCAACCTGCTCTGCTTAGAATAGTTAATATATTCTGGCAGGTGACATTTTCAGTTTCTTCCTCTTTCCTTTCTCCTCTCTTTGAAGATGTTTGAATAGCTAATGCAAATGACTATAGCTCCAACACAGCCATCATTATCAGCGAAATGATCCATCCCTTTGAATCTCCCAAATCAAGTGGTGCTCCTTTGGTAGAGTTTGGAACACCTATACTGGAAGGTGTTGTGGGAGGGGGAGGTGGCTCGCTCCGACAGGTTGGAATTGGTGGCTGCCATGTACTATCACCCTCACACACGACGGTGTCGCTCCCATGGAGGAAAAGCCCCTGGTTACATTCAAACATGACCGTTGCTCTATAGGAATATTTCTTGCTGAATCCTGATGTCTGTCTCCCATTTTGAATCACGGGACGTGGACATTTGACCACTTTGCACTCAGGAGGGTTAGCACTCCATAATCTATTTTCAGAGCAATACATCTTGCTCTCGCCAACAAGTGATAGTTCATCCATACCGGAAACGCGGTTGCATCGGTAAGTTACCACTTCATGATATTCAAATACATCTTGGTGACTTGGGAAGAATTCTCCATTTGCTATATTTGGAGGTGGTTGACACAAAATCTTTGAACATACTGGGGGTTCAGCACTCCACTGAACCTCTGATTCTGAAAGAAGAATACAATGTAGAACTCCTTCACCAATTAAGTAAAATCCAGGATTGCAAACGTATTGAATTTGTGTACCAAACTCAGAACTTCCGTTCAGGTAGTTTACTTGGCCATTTACAGGATCACCTTGCCTTGGGCATGATTTTCTGTAACAAGCATTCTTTGAAATGGGTGACCACTGGCCATTTGCAGTACACACACTGGAGATGTTGAAAGCAGGTTGTCTTATGAATCCTGGTCTACATGTATATTGTACTTGCTCCCCAACCCCATAACTGGTTTTAGGATTGCCTTTGAGCTTCATGTTTGCAAACGTTGGTGGCTTACCACAGGCATGAGAAGATGTAGACAGCAAGGTCACAAGGAGAGTCACAAGAAAGCACTGAGCAGAAAAGTGGTCTGGGAGGTGTTGGAGAGGCATCCCGCTCAGTGCTGAACAGGTCAGGCTTTATTTAAATGAGCTGAAAAATACGGAAGTCTAGGGCAGGACTTTCTCAGTCTGATTACCATACGCAACAATCCCTATATCCACCTAGCGTCAAGGCTAGAAGACTGATGGGCGTGGCTGGGCCACGCCCAGGAAGGACGTCACCAAAAGTACTGGCTGGCCTGGGTATATCAACATATCAACCAAATCTCACTGAAAAGTGGATTTGGGTTAGTTGTCTAAATCTGCAATGTTTAATCTTTGTTCATCAGCAAGGGGATTTACTTTTGAAGATCGATTCCTAGATGACGCGTATTACTGGCACTTTCTGTCTGAATTTGTCCCTAAGCAAACCTGAAGAAAGTATGTGTGTGCATGGAGTCTATTTGAAAGATTCCAGAATGCTCACGTGAGGGATTTTGGAAAATGGGATTAAGAAAGAAGAAAGTCAAATGTCATATGCTGTAATGATGATGTTACTGGCAACGGGGAATGAATCCTGCTGTGGACCCCTTTGGGAGGCTATCACAATGTCCTGAGAATCAGCCTACAGAGACTGGACACGTGGAACTGTAGAACTCATTAAGAACTAATGATTAGTACTTGCTTCCCTGGACAGTAGCTCCAGGTAGATCGACTCACCCCCATGCCTTCATGATATACCTCCTTCTTGAAGAAAATATCTGCTTGTAGCATGCAAGGATCTATCAGAGAGACAAGCCAACATGGGTTGGCCTAATTGACTAAGGTTTCTTGATCACAGCTTTCAAAATTCCCCCTCTGTCCCAAATTTAAGTTGTCTGATATCAGTGCCCATTTCTTTATACCATGTTCCTTTCGTTTTTCCAGTTCTTCTTCATTTTATTTGTAATAAATCAGCCTAGAAACATTTTTTCACCTTCCTTGTGTCCTTGTTTTCCCTTTTTAGAGTTTTATTTATTTTTTATTGAAAATTATACAATATTCTTATCATGGTTTTCACTCCCTCATCTCCTTCTAGATCCCACCTCCCCACCCATCCAATTCCACTCCCTCTATCCATCTCTCTTTAAAAAATAAGCAGGCAAATATAAAAAGCAAACACACCAGAAGAAAAAATAAATAAATAATAAATAACTAAAACAACCAAGAAAGCACAAGAAATACACATACCCAAATGCTCCTAAAATGTGGACTTCACATCTACTAAGAATGTTCTCAACACAGATGAACAACTCAAATTGCCAAGTTAAATATTTTTTTTTGTTTATTTGAATTTACTAATGACTCCTGTGATAAATTCTACTGAATACTCTGTAAAATATTACTACTGGTATCCTTCACCGAGCATATGTAGAGTGTTACCTCTCCAAGCAAGCTTACTCCCTCATTCTCTACATATCTGATTCTTTGGTTACATTTGTCTTGGTAATTCACATCATCTACATCCTAAGCGAAAAGATGGTACTTATTTCAGACATCTTCATATCATCTACTTCCCATGCCTAATCAGTCTTCCAGATTGTGCTTCCTGGAAAAAAATCCCTTTCTGATGATACACAATAAATCCTAACAGGATATATTTTTGACTAGGCCTGGTTAATCTTTGGAAATTACAAGATGCTGATATTGTCAGTGAATATCTCACACACATTTGAGGACCTGGTCACTCTTTTTAGATCTATCAACGGTTTCTTCTCTGTTTGCGACACTGCAGTGTAGTTGACAAAAATATATATTTATCATGTACAGTATTATGTCTTGATATACATTGTGAAATGATTACCATAATGATATCACTGAGATATCTACCACCTCACGTAGTAATATTACTGAATTTTATCTAGCTTCTCCTGTCTGCCTAATATATTAACATATGGGTCATTGTCATTCTGTTGATATAGTATATCAGATTTATTAATTTGCATATAGCTTTTCCTATCTTTGTAAAATGATTTATTTTAATTCCATGTGTTTGGGTGATTTGCCTATATGTATGTGTATCACATGTGTGCAGTGCCCAGAAGAAGACATTGGATCCTCTGGAACTAGAGTTACAGACAGCTGTGAGCCAGCATGTGGGTGCTGAGGACCCAACTCAGGTCTTTTGCAAGAGCAACAAGTGTTCATAACCACTGAGCCATCTCTCCAGGCCCTCTCTTGCATTTGCTGTCTCTTTAAAGCCTACCTCATGTCAGAAACCCTGGAGATGGCTTTAGGGCAGTCATTGGAATTCTATGTCCTTCTTCCTCATTCTGTTTTTCACTATTAATTGACTCATTTAATTGGCTTATTGAGGGCAGGCAGATATGTCTGGTTTGTTGGTACACAGACTGTGACCCCTAAGTCCAGGAACAGAGCTAGCAATGCAACTACTAAGTATGTATTTGTGGTTTGAAGAAAAGTAGCCCCCAGAGGCTCATATTCAAATGCTTAGTTATCAGAGAGTGGTCCTATTTGAAAATCACTAGGAGGTGTGGCCTTGTTGGAGGAAGCTTGTCACTGGGGATAGGCTTTGAGGTTTCAAAAGCCCAAGGCAGGCTCCCAGTGTCTCTTTCTTCCTGCTGTTTGCAGATCTACCTGTAGAACTCTCACCTACCTCTTCAGTACCACGTTTGCCTGTGTACTACCATGCTGTTAACCATGATGATATGGACTAAACTTCTGATACTGTAAGCCAGCCCCAGTTAAACTCTTCTCTTTTATAAGAATTGCTGTGGTGGTGGTATCTCTTCACAGCAATAAAACAGTGACCAAGACAGTATCCAAAGCAAATGAAGCATGCATGTTGATGAGACCTTTGTATTCCACATTCATTGCTGGCCAGTTTGCCAAGAAATGAGAAAAAATAATGAATAGCAAAGAAAATGTATTGGATATATAAACCAAAAAAGATATTTTTTTTTTAAAAAAAAGAATGAAATGTTGTCTTTATGACACTGGGTGGGGGGGGACTGAAGATCATCATATTAAGTGACAAGAGGCAGGGGGTTTGGTTACAGGTCAGTGGTGCACTGTTGTCTCAGAAATGCGAGGTGCTAGGTCCAGTCTTCAGCAGTGCACAAAGCAGGTTGGTGGAGGGGAATCGAGGCACAGAAAGACCAGTGCTTCATGCTCTGTCTCATAGGCAGAACCTTAAAAAATTGATTTTTTTACAATATAGTTGAGTGTAGACTTATGTTTACCAGATGCCAAGGAACATGGAAGTGGGTTATCAAGTTATAGAAAGTAATAAAAAGCTTGTATTTGCTATTGTAATACATATTGATTATAAGTGATGAAACTGACGATGAACAAAAAAATCACTAATCTATATGAAAGAATTTAGAATGCTTTTACCATAAAGAAATAACAAATTATGGATAAGGTAAATATATATAATCTGACTGGAATAATATGCAACATATATTGGTAGAAACTTAATGTCTAATTAATATGTACAACCTTTATGTGCCAGATAAATGTAAACTTTAAAGAACAGCACATATTCTTAGTAGAATTCAGCAGTGCTATCAGGTCCCAGCACTTCTTTCATGGCAGACTTTTTAATAGTGATTCAATCTCTCTTGTTATTGATTTATTTTATTTTTCTGTTCCTCTAGAATTCAATCTTAGAAGGTTGCCTGTGTCAGGAATGTATCCATTTCTTCTAGGTTTTCCATCTTGGGGCATATAATTGTTCATAACCACCTTTTATGATCTTTTGTATTTCTGTGAAATTGGTTGTAATATCTTTTTCCATTTCTAATTTTATTTGTTTGAATCACCTCTATTTTTTGTGTCTTAACTCTTTTTCCTCACTTTTTGTATTTATGTCAAAATTACAACTTTTTATAGTTTGTTTTCATTAATATCAGTGCAGAAATATCTGTTCAAATATATCTCTCTCAACTCTTATACCAGTGTTAGATGTTTATGAACATTATTATGAATCTAGAACATTTCCATCTTCATCATATCTGTATTTATATAGATATATGAATTACATATTTTATTTTGGTGAATGTCATTCATTTCATTTCAACATGAAGAACATCACTCTGTTAAATAGGGCATAGCTGGTAGTTATTAATTCCCTAAGCTTTTTATTTGGCTTGTTGTGAGGTCCAGCCTGGAGCCTATGTTTGCAGACTGTCCTTCAGCATGTGTCCACATGGCAGTCTGGTGCTCAGCACTCCTAAAGCCTCTATCTACACAGGTCAGCTTAGAGTATGCCTGACCCTGGGGTGGGGGTGGGGGATAGAGGAGTAGACAATGGGAAACTTTCCTTCTACTGCCTAAGTGTTTTCCCCACCTTATTTCTGTCTTCTAACAAAAATTATCGCCCCATGATCCCTTAGCTCTTGTGAAGGTATTTTCCTGGGAGACCTTCTATTCCACCATTACCTTAGTCATTTTGTATTGTTGTAACAGGATACAACATATTGGAGAATTGGTACTAATCAGGAATGTGTAAGCTTCTAGTTTGATAGGCTGAGAAGTCCAGAGTGAAATTCCTGGTGTCTGGTGAGGGTCTGTTGCATCAAAACATGGTAGAAAGCATCATATGACCACAATGTAAAGGTAGTATAAGAGAGGAAAGAAAGTGGCTGTGCTTGTCTTTTCTAAGGGGTGCTGTCCTGTGGTAAAGAGCCAGTACCCACAGCAATGACACTGATCCATTCATGAGGGCAAAAACAGTTGCCTTATCACTTCTTGAAGATCCCACTTCTTAATACTATCCCAATGGCAGTTAAGCCTAAACATCAATTTGGAGGGAACAAATATACAAATCATGGCAACTTTCTTATTAATACCACCCAGCCTATTTCTTTTGTCTGCAAATGCTCCTGACAGGAACTGTAAATTGTGCCAGTGGCTTCTTACTGCAGAATTCTCCAAGTACCATTGCAGCCACCTTATAAAAATGTCATTTGTACTTCTCATGCCCATGTGTTTGCATTATGGAAGTGGAAACCCTTAATGAGATAAAATAAGAATGCTGGTGCCCAAGACCCTGTAGACAGCATGGATGCTGATTGTATTGTCACTGCTGTTGTAGCTACCATCCATAAGAGACCATGTACCTCTAGGGCTGTTGTGCAAGCAAAGCCTTCCACGTTATTCCTCATATTCAAGATACTGCATGACCAGAATTTAATTTAGACCTTTGTCAGACTGTGGATATCTACTTTTCTTTCTTTCTCTTAGACAATCTTAGATGTAGCTGAATATAATGGTGCAATGCTGAAACCAACTATGGCTTAATGTACTTTTATTATATTGTTCTTCCAGTAGATATTCGGAATTTTTCTAAATGCTATAGAAGAGAATCCTAATATGAGATTACTCCCTAACTCCTGGGATGTGAAAAGTTCTTTTACTTGGAACAACACAGCACTTCATATGGGAGTGACTTGAAGACACAGTAATAAACTGTGGATGTGATATTTTCCCTTGGCATGCCAGAGCTGTAGAAAACATACCAGTGTCCTGGTATTTTTTTATATATGTCCCACAATGATACATTGTCACTGGAGGTAAAAGTATTCATATAACCTCTTTCTCTTATATCAAACTGTGAGACTTGCACTCACCTTTGGCATCCTGCTGGGTGTTCTAACCTATGCAAATGGCTTACAAGGCCTCATAGCTGGACTTATTACCCATCTTCATTCCAACATTACATTGTTGTTTGCATAAGCAACCACTTAAACTTCTATAAAAATAATAGTCTTCTTTGTTATCTATTTATTTTACAAAGGACACATGACTAAAGTTTATCTAGAAAAATTGTAATGGGCTCCTGTATCAGAGAGGACATCCAGAAAGTGGTATAGGCCCATGTTCTATATTTTTATCTTTTTTTTTTTACACTGAAAACCTTACAATCATTTTACCTCAAGATCCTGCTATAGAACCATTGGGCATATACTCAAAGCATTCTCCATCCTACCATAGAGACACTTGCTCAACTATATTCATTTCTTCTCTATTCATGATGGCCAGAAATTGTAAACATCCTAGATGATCCTCAACAGATGAATGGATAAAGAAAATGTGGTACATTTGCATGATGAATTATTATCCACTGTTAAAAGAATGAAACCACCAAATTCACAAGTAAATTGATGGAGATAGAAAAAAAAATATCAAGAGTGAGGTAACCCAGGCCCACAATTATAAATATGCGGTGTATTTGCTTATATGTGGATATTAGTTGGTAAGCAAATGATAACCATGGTATAATGTGTCTAACTATAGAGGTTACATATAGAGAAAGGGACTGGGGGTGATGGACAGAGCTACCTAGAAAAAGAAATGGAATACATAGTTATGAATGGACAGACCTGAGATGGGTGTAAGGGGACAGGCATGGGAGAATCAAGCAGGGAGGGGGACAGAAAAGGAAGACCAGGGATGGAATATGGGGAAAGCAAATTATCTTTTAAGCACCAGTAGAGAGGCAATCTGGACACTTAATACAGTAGAAGCTTCCAAAATATATACATATATGAAGACGATCTAAGTGAAGTTGTCAAATAATGGGAGGGATAAAGCCCCAACTGGATATTACCTGCCACCAAATGAAGCTTCCAGCCCCTGGATTGGGTTATATCTAATTGAGTTGTTGGCCAAAAGGATCCTATGGGAACCCCCAAAGAAGCCAGGCCATTGCCGAGACTATAGGTTGCTCTCCACAAACTGACAGTAAGACCCCATTGCTGAAGACAACACCTACACAACTCATTGAACATGGAGACGTCACTGGTTCTTCCACAGAGCCTTCATCCCTCTGGGTTAGACTTCTACAGGAAAGTGTTCCGCACACTACCAAAGGAGAAAGATAAACATTAACCTAACTAACTACAAACCATTCAACCTACAATGGTGGTCTGCCTGAAAGATATGCTAGTGCCAGGTTTGTGGTAGTAACCAGTCAATATCTGATTTAACTTAAGGCACATTCTACAAGATGGAATCCCTTCCCTCGGGGCTCAGGGAACCCTGCAGAACAAGAGACAGAAAGAGGATAAGAACCAGTGTAGATGGAGGACACCAAGAAAACAAGGCCCTCTAAATTAACAGGACTGAGGCAGCATGCACAGGGACTGCATGGGTTGGCACCAGAGGGGATTCTAGAGTTGGAAGGAGAAGTGATCACATGCTCCACCCTTAACCCAGAAGCTAGCTACAATTTTAGTTTTCTCCAAGGTAGTCTCACTGGGGAAAGGAACTCTTTTTTGTTTTTGTTTCTTGTTTTTTTGTTTTTGTTTTTCAAGACAAGGTTTCACTGTATAGCCTTGACTATCCTGGAACTCTATCTGCAGTTCAGCTTGGCCTTGAACTCATAGAGATATGCCTGCCTCTGCCTCCTCAGTGTTGGGATTAAAGATGTGGGCCACCACTGCTCATCGTGAACTACTTTTAAAGATAGACTTCCTGCTCAGCAGTAGATGGGCAACAGAAAATGAACTGAACAGAATGTTTGCAGCTTTCTCGTCTCATGATGTTGTGTCAGGGCCTTTTCTTTCTTTTATTTTTCAAAAATTAATCTTTTTTAAATTTTACCTTACTTCCTCCTCCCTATGCCTCACTAGGTCCTTTGCACATACATTCTGACTTCCAGTTTTGTGTTTTTGTGGGATTCCAGAGTGTATGAGAGTGGGTTTCTGCATCGACATCTGGTTTGGGTCCTTTCCTTGGACTCTTCTCCTTCTGTTTGTTTGTTTTGTCCTGTTCTGATGTGTTTGCTTTTGTCTTATTTCCTTAGTATCTTTTAGGTGCCTGTTGGTTTTCTAATCAGAAAATGGGTAGACCCAGATGAGAGGGGAGGTCGGGAGGAACTGGGAGAAGTAATGTGGGGAGAGTGTAAATGAAAAAAAAAATCAATTTTCAATAAAAGAAAAAAAAACACGGAGGCTTTAGGGTAAGAAACATATTTTATCTTGTGATCCCAAGGCTCAGTGGAAATAGGAGTGTTTAAGGAAAATTGAAGAAAGTCCTGAGAGAGGAAATGAGCGGACACATGAATAAAGCAGGCAGGCAGGGCAGGTGGAGAGGCACACTAATACACAAGGAGAAGTGAAAGACTGACTCTCCCCATCTGCATTTCAGTTTGTGCTTCTAGGAGGGGATTTGGATCTGGGAGGGGACTGTGCATTTACAGAGTCTTTTAGAAAGGGGAAAGGAGGAGGGGTTTGGAAGGCTCAGGTGTTTCTGGGATGATTCTATCCTCAGTTTGAACCTGTGTATGGAAAATATCTAAAGGTCTGAAACTGCCTCTCCCTGAGGCTTGAGGAAAGAACTGGGTCACTTGTAATTTTCATTAATAAGCACCTTAGAACAAATATCAAATATGTAGTGTATTGATATTTCAATGACTTGATTTCATTTTATAAATCCTTTAGTACCACATATTCTGTGCCTTTAATATCCTTGGCAATTAATTGAATGATTGATTGTTTATAATATTTTTTATGTAAAGAATGGATAAGGTGACTCACATAGTACTCAGGAGTGTGGGGCAGGAGGATTGCTGGGAATTGAGACTAGTCTTCACCAGTGTATTCCTCTTCACTACATAGTGAATTTCAGGGTAGCCTGAGCTACAGTGTAAAACCCTGTCTGAAAGACAGGAACAAACATAGAAAACTCATGGTGGCCATGAAGAAAAATAAGTGAGCTTCTGTAAAAATACTTAAAACATATTTGTCTCAAAGTCATTTGGATAATCTAATATTGCTTTACTTCCCACAATATTTTCTTAGTACACAGTTAAACAGAAGCAAGTACTAGAGACTGTATTATCCAGTGGGTAAAAGACTTTATCTCTATTAAGTAAATGTGGTTTTAGAGTCTTTATTAGAAGTAGAATTTCCCTTGGTCATATTTGACCTAATAACCACATTATTAAAAACCCTCAAAACATCTCAATAATAAAAAAATAATTTTCTGGATGGCCGTGTTAGCCAAAAAGGACTTGAAGAACTTTATGCCTCACCATAAATGTAATATAGTATTTTACAATCTCTGCCGCTGAAATTCAATTATTGAATTTTTAATAAAGCACACCATCAGGAGAGGGAAAAATGGTTTAAGGCAAAAAAATTTTTTTTGAAAGAACACCATAAACATTGGAAACTATTAAATTGTAAACACTCAAAGCTTATAAATAGGGCTTTACGGGAAGTCAATTTGGGCTCTTATGCTCGCTTTTATATTAAGGGCATTTGGTGCTAGTCTCAATAAACATAAAAAGATATACTTGAAATTATGTGCTTGAAACCAGAGTAATTTATTCTATTATCTCACCGAATTAAGAATAAAGCATGGTGAATCAGAGGGCATGAGACAAGCAGTTTCCACTTTACACATGAGTTAATTATTTCTTATAGTCCTTAAAGTTCACTGAGTGGGGCTTCAGAAACATGGTGGTTGAAAATGTGTTTGAAATCACAGATAGCTAAGAAAACACCTCGGTTGGAATTGGTCTGTTGCAGTAGAACTGAGAATTTTCTATTTTAAACTACAAGTTTCATGTCATTCTAATGAGCATATATCTGGAAACTTTTTAAATTGTTTCATATCATGTTAGGGTGCAGCATTCTGTAGTGCCAGTTAGGAATTATGTTTGTTCTACAACCCAACACGTTGCTCAGAATACAACAAGGAATAAGACAGACACCATTCCTGCTCTCAAAGAAGTTTCTGCGTGATGAGAACAACACATAATTCACATATAGAATACAAAAACTATTTTCATTAAACAAAGAATTACCAAAGAAAATGACAGAATACTTGATCAGCAAGTAAGGAAGAGACTAACATGATTATGGTTTGGATTGGCCAGAAAATAATGCCATGAATAAGTAGAACCTACTAGAGTAGGAGTTATTTAGGACAGTGTGGTGGGAGGTCCATAACACAAAGGATCCCGAAGTATACCAGTGAATGGAGAAATGGCCAAGGATACTGAATTACAGGTAGCCAAAACCTTGACAGTAAATGAGACTAGACGGGAGTCAATGGAAAGTTAGCGATGATGTTTCTATGTGTTGATAATGATCTTAGATTGTATGTTAAGGGCAACAGTATCATTGGAGGGAGTTAACAGGGAAGTCCCTCGACTGCTTCCACATTGCATGACAATAACTGCTCAGTTGAATCACATGATATGATGACTGTAGCTGTGGTGGCAAAGGCTGTCACTGGCTCCTCCCGAGTCCAGTCATGCTACAGAGCACTGACTGGTAAGAATTATTTCTCCAACAGCCCACTTTCTGCAGTTCACTTAAAAACCGGAAGGGGGAGGGACCAAAATGATGTAAATACAATATTCATGTATGAAATTCTCAAAAAACATTAAAATTATTTTTCTGATCATCACTAAGAGAGTATAGACATTTTATAAGGTAGGACAAAATGAAATCAATTCTATTTCAGTTTTACATGTTTGATTATTTTGGACTTTGATAATTAGAAAACAATTGAATTATAATTTGCCTGCACACAGGAATAGTGCCTTGTTCTTGATTTGCTTCTTGGGGCCACACAGAGTGGGAAAAAAAAAGCAGTCTTAAACTACTTAACTATCCTTGTTCTCCAGTGGATCCCGATTGTCCTCAGATCACCCTCCCTGTTAGAGCTTCAACCATATACAAACTAGAATTTTTTTCTATTACAGTGTAATATGTATGTCTCTCTGTGGGCAAATTAATATAATATGTGCCTATGAATACAGTATTACAAAATAATGGTATATACTTTTTTAAAATAAATTTTTGCTTGTACATACATGTATACATGTTTACATATGAGTGGGTATGCGTGTTTAGGAGGTTGTGGTCAGAGGTTGGCATCAGGTATCTTTCTCCATGGTGCTTCACTTTGTAGGTTGAAGCAGAATCATTAACTCGTGGCTTGATAGTTGAGCTTGTCTAGCTCACCAGCTTATGGTAGGAAGACTACTGTATTTCTGCGTCCTATAGATCATAAGCAGCCATCACACCCACTAGCATTTATGTGGATGCTGGGAATCCAAGCTCTGCTTCTCATGCATGTACTGCAGCCTCTTTATCTGATGAGATATTCCACCCCAACGAGAGTTCTTTAAGGTAGAGTAAAAAGTTTATTCTTAGTCAAGTATGAGTGACCTGTGCCTAGAAACACAAGCATGATCTGCCATGGAAGAGGTTGGTTGAGATTTTTGTAGCCTTCAAAAAAAGTCCTGCATCTGTACAGTCAATAAACATTGGTGGATGGTAAGCCACACAAATCATGATTATTCTACTTTTCACACTGAATCTTGATCTTCTGTCTTTTTAACTTTAGGGTCAAAAGGGACGGAATATGCTATGCTTGGTGATAAATTCTAATAATGCTTTCTAAAAGATAAAATGATGAATCAGAAGTTGACAGTAAATAACTGTTAAAGGGAGTAAGATATTTCAAGATAGCTTTGGCTGTAGATCTACAGCACTCTATCTCTATTCTGATCCAGTCTGTTCCAGTCAGCCAACATCAAATACTTTGTATATTTAATATAGACACACCTTCCTCACAGAATTTCAGTTCACAATAAGTATATACACATATACACATAAATATATACCCTAGTTTTTTATTTTTAATCTCTAAAAATAACAATTTAGCATCTAATTTTTATTAAATGTTAATTTCAATGAGTGTTCTCAATGTCTTTTTTAAAATTAAGATCTGTTTGAAATCTCAATCTATTGTCAAATTTGTATTTTAGTTGCAAACAACATTATAGATGTTTTCAAAGCTATTTTCATTTATGGTCTTGTAACAAACATGGCCAGGCAGCAGAGTCAGTATTATAGTTTCTCCCTATTTTAGAACTGCATACTGTAGTTTCTAGTTTGGTGTTAATTCTTTGAAAGTCTAGTATAATTCTACACTAAAACCATATGACCCTGGGCATTAAGTTGGGAGACTTTTAATGATGGCTTCTATTTTAGTAAGAGTCATGGGCCTGTTTAAATTACTCATCTAATCTGGATTTAAGGTGGTATATAGCAAGACAATTATTGATTTCTTTTAGATTTTCAGATTTGTTGGAGTACAGGTTTTGAAAGTGTATTCATATGATTCTCTGTTGTTATGTCCTCCTTTTCTTCTCTAATTTGTTCATTTGGATCATCTCCTTCTACCATTTATTTAACGTGGCTGGTAAATTGTTCTGATTTTCTCATGAACCAATTCTCTGATTCATTTACTCTTTCTATTGACTTTTTTGTTTCTATTTTGTTAATTTTAGTGCTACTTTGATTATTTTTTGCCATCTACTTCTTCTGGGTATGATTTCTTCTCTCTCTTTCCTCTTCTTTTCTTTCTTTATTTTGTTTTCTTTCTTTACTTTACTTTCTTTCTTTATTTTTTAATGTAGGCTCTTGGCACTATTAACTTGTGTTTCAGAACTGCCTTCATTGTGTTCCAGGTATGCTATGTATAGATTTTCATCTAATTCTAGAAATTCTTTAATTTCTTTCATAATTTCTATTGTGACCTATTTCTCATTAGGTAATGAATTATTCAGTTTGTGTAAGTTTCGAAGCTTTCTGTTGTTGATATCTGCCTTTCACCTAAGGTGGTCTGAGGTGGTATTGTGTTCCCCAAAATATTGTGCACCCTAATAAACTTATCTGGGGTCAGAGACAGAACAGCCACCAGATACAAAGGCTAGAAAATGGTGGCACACACGCCTTTAATCCTAGCATTTCAGAGGCAGAAATCCATCTGTTCAAGGATACAGCCAAGCATGTGATACATGCCTTTAATCCCAGAAAGTGAGCCTTTAATCCCAGGGAGTGATGGTAGAAAGGAAAGATATATAAGGCATGGAGACCAGAAACTAGAAGCATTTGGCTGGTTAAGCTTTTAGCTGGTTAAGCTTCAGGCTTTTGAGCAGCAGTTCAGCTGAGAGCCATTGGGATGAGGACACAGAAGCATCCAGTCTGAGGAAAAAATACCAGCTGAGAAGTTGGCCAGGTGAGGTTAGCTGTGGCTTGTCCTGTCTCTCTGATCTTCCAGAATTCACCCCAATACCTGGTCTGGGTTTGATCTTATTAATAAGAACTTTTTAAGATTCATGCTACAGTGGTCAGACAAAATTCAGGATTTTTTGTTTCAGTTTTCTTGTATCTATTGGGACTTGCCTCATGCCCAACTATGTGAGCAATTTTTGAGAAGTTTGATGAGCCACTGAGAAGAAGTCATATTCTTTTGTGTTCTATAAACATCTGCTAGGCATATCATTTGGTATATGATGGCAATAAGCTCTAGCATTTCTCTGTTTAGTTTTTGTCTGGATGACTCCTCTTTTGGTGCACATGTGGTACTGAAGTCATCCACAATCACAGTGTGAGGGTAAATGTGTGCTTTTAGTTGTAATAGTGTTTCTTTTAGGAACTTGAGTGCCCTTATGTTTGAAGTATACATGTTTAGAATTGTGATGTCCTCTCAGTGAATTTTTCTTTTGATGAGTATGTAGTGTCCTTCCCTATTTCTTTAAATTAGTTTTGGCTTTAAGTCTGTTTTGTCAGATATTACAATAACTACACCAGCTTAATTCTTAGGTCCATTTGCTTGGAATATCTTTTTCTATCCTTTTACCTTTAGATGATATCTACCCTTGATGTTAAGGTGTGTTTCTTGGATGTAATAGAAGGATCGATCTTGTTTTTGCATCCATTCTACTAGTCTGTGTTTTTTTATTGGGGAATTGAGACTACTGATGTTGAAAGACAATAATGAGCAGTGTTTGTCGAGTCTTGTTATTTTGTTGTTGTAGGGTGTGTGTGTGCGTGTGCGCGTGCGTGTGCGCGTGCGTGTGCACGCGCGTGTGTGCGTGCGCTCTTCACCCTTTAATCTCTGATTGCTTATTCCTTGTAGTTTTCTGGGTGTAATGTAATTAACCTCTTTAGATTAGAATTTTACTCCTTGGGCCCTCTGTAAGATTGTATTTTTGGTAGATATTGCTTAAATTTTAAAATATCATGGGATGTTTTAGTTTCTCTGTCTACTGTGATGGAAAGTTTTGCTGGGTATAGTAGTCCAGGATAGTATCTGTGATATCTTAGAGATTTTAGAACATCTGTCTAGGCCCTTCTTGCTTTTAGAGTCTCCATTGAAAGTGGGGTGTTATTCAAATAGGTCTGCTTTTATATATTACTTAGTCTTTTTCCCTTGACTCATTTAATATTTTTCTTTGTTCCATGTGTTTAGAGTTTTGATTAGTATGAGTCAAGGAGAATTTATTTTCCAGTCCAGTCTATTAGATGTTTTGTAAAGTTCTTGTACTTTGATAGACATCTTCTTTTAGTTAGAAAAATTTTCTTATATGATATTTGTTGAAAATATTTTCTGTGCCTTTGACCTGGTTTTTCCCCCCTTCTTTTATTTCTATTATTTTTAAATTTAGTCTTTTCATAGTGTTCCAGAGTTACTGAATGTTTTGCACCAGGAATTTTTTCTTTTTAGATTTAACACTTTTTAACTGAAGCATTCATTTCTAATATTGTGTCTTCAGTGCCTGAGATTCTCTTATTCTCTTATTTTCCGTTGTCAAGGCTTGCCTCTGAGGTTACTGCTCTCATTCAAATTTTTTTCATTTTCAGATTTCCCTCAGTTTTTTTAAAATTGATTCTATTTCTAATTTCAAGCATTAAAATGTTGTATTCATTTCCTTTCATTGTTTGTATTTTCATAGATTTCTTTAATGGGTTAATTCATTTCCCCTTTAAGGACCTCTATCATATATATCAAGGCTATTTTAAGGTCTTTATCTCGTACAGCTTCATCTATGTTGCAAATTTCAGGGCCTACTGTAGTAAGGTTGCTGAGCTCTAGTGGAGACATGTGTCTTGGCTGTTATTGTCTATGTTTTTATGCTGGTGCCTAAATATCTAAATTTAGGGAGATTGTAATTCTAGATGCTGATAGCTAGTCATTTCTTTGTTGGGTGGGCATTTTTTTTCCTTAACTCCTATTGCCCTCTCTGATTCTTTGTGGTGGCTGTGTGTTATCTGGTAGGGAATTCCGAGATCCTGATAGGTGAGGCCATTGTAGGTTCTAGGTAAAATTTGTTTCTAGGCATTGGAAGCTGACACTTAGGAATGGGAATGGGTTAGGAGAGGAGACTGAAGGGTTCCACAGGAAGGAGGAAATCACGTGTTCTCCCAGGATTTGCTAAGTCCCCTGGGAATGGGGGCACAGAATAAGGAGAGGCCACAACAAATAGTCTGTTATAGAGCTTGGGATGAGTCTGGGGGATTGGATTTAGAGAAAATGAAGGAGAGAGGAGATCTGAAACTCGCTTATATTTTTCACTGTTGACTTTCTTCTCAGGCAGACTTCTCTGGAGGATTCCAAGTGAATGTTGGGGTCTGGGATAAATAAACGATTGGAGGAAGGGGAATTTAGAGGGGATGATCTGTGGGATCCACTGGAGAATGAGGCAGGGGAAGAGCTAAGACTGCAGCAGGTGGTCTACTACAGATCTGGGGAGGAGACTGGAGGAATGGATTTGGAGGAGAGGAGGGAGAGCTGAAGATCTTCATTTAGTCTGCCTCCCTCTCTGGCTGGAGTCTCATATTTTTACTATAGAAGCACAAGAACTACTTAAATTGTCTATATTTTTAGTGGAGATGGTTGGGGGGTAATGGCTGCAATTAAGATTCTTGACTTTTGCTGAACTTTATTTTGCATGAAATATTAAAAGCTGGTTAAATGTTTAAAAAAGTAGAGAAGTGATTCAACGAATGGGTATATTTCTATTGGAGTTAGGGCCTCAGATTTCAGATAGGCAGTAAAGAGGTATGGGTCTAGGATGTCATTTCATTGTAGGAAATTATTCAGTGCTACTGTTTTGCTTCTCTTTTTTGCTTCCTTATAATTATCAATAATTTGAGAAAATTATTAATTCTTTGGTAGAACCTTTATTTACATTATTCTTTTATTCTAGGCAACTCACCAAGCTTACATAAATTAATCATGAGACCTCAAGTAAATAATTGGTCAAACATGATCAAAGGATATGTCTCATGTCATTTTAAAATCATAGAGGTGATTTTATTTGAAACAACTGATACAAAGCTGCTGCTAAGAACAGCAGAGATGCATAAGTAACTCATCTGGCATTATTTGGTATTTGACTTTAGCTATGGAACTGTACCCATTACAAGACTATTTCTTCTAGGAGACTGTGGAATATTTAACACACACACACACACACACACACACAGAGAAAGAGAAGTGAAGAGAAGAGAAGAGGGAGAGAGAGAGAGAGAGAGAGAGAGAGAGAGAGAGAGAGAGAGAGAGATCGGAGAAAGAGATATTTGACGTTGACCTCTATTTCTTGGAATACTACTCTTAATATCCTTGGAATCTATGGAGAGTATCTTTATTTATGATAATAAACTGATGTCTGTCATCTCTTTTAGGTAACTTCATGATGGGTTCTGGTCAACAGAAGGAGAAGGGTGGGATTAGAGACCTGGAAGCTTTCAAACTTTTAATCCCAATACTCAAACTCCGTAGAGGAAAGAAGGGATGAAGATGAAGTATTATAAGAATAGCCAATAACTGAGTCTATCATGAATTTGTTAATGAAGCCTCTGTACAACACAATAGACCACAGAAGAGAGTATGCCTGTACCTGGAGAGTGTTCACTGGAAGCAGACACGGGGTGCTCTAAGCCCTCCTTTATGTCTTGTCTTATGTATTTTGGCATCTGTATCTTTTAAGGAAAAATAAAACCTTTTATAATAAGATGGCAAGTGTGTTCTCTTGAGATCTATGAGCCACTTGATCAAATAATTGAACTCAAGGAAGAAGTTTGTGGGAATCTTGATTTGCAGTTTGTATTGAGAAACACAGGCCTAAAAAAAGGTTAAAAAGAAAAGCCCCTGGGGCCTGTGATTTGACATATGAAGTTGCTGTCTCCCAGTACGCCAGAATTGAATTGGCAGCCACCTACCTGGTGTCCTCTCTTGCAGAATTAATTGATTGCTTAGTGTGTGAAGGAAATATTCCTACATCTGCTGTCAGAAGTGATTTATGTTCTGAGTGTATAATAGTAAAAAACTGAGCTTGAACTTGTTTGTTGAACACATTTCTAGGCTCTGATAATAGCACCTAAATTATCTGAAAGGTTTCATTAACTTTGAAAGAAGTAGATGTTGAGATGTCTTCATTTGGGTTGTGTGTTTTCAAGGGAGAATGGAGTGGAAAGTGCTAGCAATCACCCAAAAAATTTCTTTACAAGTCTCAATGGTCCATTTAGTCTAGGATCTGCATCAGTACATCTATTCCACCCACCACTAGACACATAAAGTTTTGATATGCCTTCAGGGTAGAAAAGAAAGATGTAATTTTAAAAATTCCCTAGGCAATCCTAATATGAATTCTCTGCCCAGGATTGAGAATATTGCCTTAAGCAATTGTCATATTGTTGTGGACTTGGAAAACAAATAAACATAAAACATTGCTTGGAAGTAAATTTCAACTCTTGAAAAGAGTAAGGTTAGCCTAGGAAGTTTACAAATTTATAATCATACTGCTTTTTGCCACTTTAATCTACTGTGGACAAACACGATTTACATTTGTAAAGTTAGAAAACCCATTACATTGTAAAGTTGGAGTACCCATTAAATGCCAATGTTCAAAAACAAATCATCTATGGTCTCAGGTTAACATGCTGGTAGGCAGGAATTTCCCTCTTCTAGGTGTTAATTGATTCAATGAGAGGAGATATTAGTTCTCTGTTCTATCACTGTGCAGGTCTTTACTACACAGGATGTCACAAGTCTTCCCCACTAGATTTGACTTCTCAGAGACACCTTTATAACATTTGAGTAACATTTACAACTTTGACTATATGCAAGTTTCACTCAGCTCCCCAAATACGTGAATCCTCAGCCTCAGTGTGGATGGTAAAAGTTTTAGGACTGCTAAGTTCCAATAACACTAAGGTTGTGCAAGCACCTGAAGCTTGAAAAGGTCATAGCTTTGCAGCTATGTATCCATCTCAGAAACATGAAGTAAATTCATCCATCATCATATCATCCATCACTGGTACTAGAAATACATACTAGCTATATATCACTTCTGCTTTCTCTTCTATAGTCCATTTAACTACTCATCTCTTTATTCTATTAAAACCATAGCTACAATGTTATCTGGTTGCTGCCATGACCTGTATGACTTGGTCCTGGAAGCCTAACTGGGGCAATGTGGGTATAAAAAATAGATGTACGCACAGATCAATGTACAGAAAAGCTGGAGTCTGGTGGGCCATGTTCTCTCTGAAGGAGACACACTTCCACAGTGGCTACCTGGGAGCTCAATGTGTTTATTTTATACATCTAAACAGAGGAGGGATGCTTATGGTATATGGCTGAATAATGAGGCAGGCTTACAGTGTACAGGAAGCAGGTTTAACTGATTTGGGTAGGAGGCATCTGTAGGGGAACAGTCCCAAGCTGTAAATATCTAGGAGAAAGCTGAATTATCAGATTTCCAGGTTTTTGTGCCCAGTGGTCAGTTGTCCATAAACGCTCATTCTTTGACCAGAGGAATGCTTGGCCATTTCTCTGAGTGTCACTGGGAAAGGTTTAACCACCTCCATGGGTCTGAAACATTGGGTTCCTTAACATGACTGTTCACATATTCACTGAGGACTTCATCAGCTCCTTACACATTCAAGGTTTCCTCAGCTCCCCCCAGGTTGCTGAGAGAACACTCCTTCCTCTTCCTGTCTTAAGTGCAATCTGATCATAGATCCTCTATAGTGTAATTAATGGTCTTGATAAGCTTACAGGAATGTCTGTTAGAGGTAAGGACAGCATCTCCTCGATTCTCCATGCTTTCCCTCTTTTATTCACATTGGAAGAGTTCCTTCAATTTTGACATTCATGGTATCAGATCATGCATATTATTCCTTACCTAGCTTGCCTTGGCTATTTTCATACCTTTAGTGAAAGTTTGCATCCAACTTGTAGCTTCTTACCTGTTACATTCATTTGTGTTATTTGAATTCCTTTATGAAGGGCAAGGCTTATGAAATTCAATTAAAACTTACCATTTTTACTACTTAATATTGCTGAAGTATATATCATAACAAAAACGAAGAACCTTGTTGGCTTCATCCAGTTGGTACTGATGTACCATCACAGTGGGTACTGATGTACTTCTCAAGGGCTCATCATGATGCTGTTCAGCTATAAGGAGAAAAAAACAGCAAAATAAAAGATCCTTGTTAAGCAATTACTAGATTTTAATCTATTTTGTCTTCTTAAATATCTTGGGAGGTGTATAAGGAAGCTGTTGTTAGGAGGTTTTGTAAGGGAGAAAGTCAGATACACAGAGCATGGGTAATTTGCATCAAATTGCACAGAGGGTGAAAAAGATGAGACCAGCATCTGGATTCCCTACTAATACTTCATCCCTTGTTGGAAAATGTGTTAGGGAAAGAAAAAGTGCATGAATGCACTCATAGAATGATCTTTTTAGCTCAACTTATTTACATTTATGCCCCAATAGCCTATGACAGAAGAAACAAAGCAGAGGGAGACTTTTTGATCTTATGTTTTAAATATTGTTCTAGTGCTTATTTAAAAGAATGGAGAGTGGGTGACGCAACTTTCTCTCTGCAATTTCTATGTGTTTTGATATGAAAAAACTAACTCTTGAAGCTTGCAATTAAAGGAAAGTGGGATAATAATTTTTATGTAACCTCTGTAGCAGAAGAATCTTAATGGTGGGTAATAAAATGTTGAAATGAGATATATTTTAATTAGCTAATAATATCAAGCTTTGTTTATTAACTACTCTGAAGGTTCTAATGAGCTGTGAATTTCTGAGGGCTCTTTGGCAGGGAAATGAGAAATTTAACAATTTTCCAAACTAATCTCATTATAGAGAAGTTAGCCTTGCATATACTTATTTTAAAATGAAAGAGATGTAGAAAAGTCCTTAAGCTGACTTTGTTGTTTATATTTCTCAAAAACGTTATTTGTATATCTACAATATAATATGACAAGTTTCTTGTGTCAGCGTAAACATAAACTGAACCACCTTCTTTCAGGGCAGAGTTTCAGAAAGACCTTCTCAGTTTGAGGTCATATGTTAGCTAGGTAGTCAGATACTAACAGGCTTGGAAACACCAGTTCTTAATCATTCTTTCATAGTCAGTGGCTTGTAGAAGAAAAGACTAGACAGTGTGATTTTAATTGTTAGCCAGAAGAATGGGACCTAAGTCTTTTCAGTAGCTGTGGAAGGAAATACTAGATTTCGTATTGCCTGGAAAATCAATGATGGACATCAATCTAACCTACTTCACAAGTCCTGACCCTCATAAGGCAGGATGTTTTCTGCCAATAAAAAAAAAAAAAGATATACCTTTCTATATGTAACATTGAGCTCTTTCTAGGGAGAGTCAATCCAAAAAGACTTATCAGTCACCAAACAAGACAGATACTGCAGAAAGGTTGCTTCCTCTAGAGATTAAAACAAAACCAAATAACAAAACAATATAAATGCCGCTTAGAATGTAGATCAAAATAATGAATAGTCTCTTTGACCACTACTCTTGCCTCTTGAGAGAGTGCTTTACCCTTCAACAACCCCCTACTGCCTTGTACATTGTGCTATGTCTGCTCTACATTCTTTCGATGGAGTTCTCAAGTAACATGTAGACAATACTACCAATGTCATTTTTTTTTTTCAATTACGGGGTTGCTGGAGAGATGCATATTGTACCTGAGTGATCCTTTTATACATTAGCAAGAAGATGTAATGATAGCCCGAGGTTCCAATGATATCTGAGGAGAACTTGGATCCTTAAGTAGAAGGATCCAAGGTCCTAGAAGTTTCCAATGTAATCAAAGCAGATTTATGATTCCAACTGTGGTATATATGGGACTGAACTATACGGTACTTTATCTTTTGAATCAAAATTAATTAGTTCACTTTGATTATACCACATTGATATTATAGAGTCTAATTAGCCAATGAATTTTATTAGTATGTTCTCATAGTGAAATGCAATCTTCTATTATAAGTGAATTTCTCCAAATCCTGAAAGGTAAAAATAGTCTCATGTTCTCTTGTCTTATGAGCTGTTGAAGTATACACATGCAAAGGAATTTTTCTCTGCCTGACTATATGTAAGTAGAAATGAAAATAAAAACAGCATACTTATGCCTTTAAAAAATTGAATACGTATCTTTAGGTAGATTATATTTTTAAAAGATGAATTCCATGGTCCTATTGCTTCTAGATGTAAACTTTTCTCTCTTTCAGTAATAAAGTGATAATTTTGTTAGAAATAAAAATTATTTTAACAGATAATCTTAGAAAGAATGTTTTCACAGTTTTAAAACTCATCTAATATTTATGCTGCTCACAACTTAAATGCTTTATGAGAGCAAAATAGGCTTAACCATTGTATTTTTCCTGCCAAAATATAATGGTTTCTTAAATTATCTTGTATTTACCATTGTACACATCTATCATTTACTTTAAAGGAAATGTAAACTCATGTAATTTCTAATATTTTGCTATGGAATATTTCTTTGGAAAATATTTACAAAATAATAGAGGAAAGCATGTAGTTAAATTAATGATAAATTTCGGTAGTCCCACCACAGCCAGGTACAGGTCCTGAGACAGGGAAGGGGCATTGGCAAAAAGCAGAACATGTGTCCGACCACCAGGTGAGTTTCACACAAGTGGCTGGCCATGAATAGCTAAATCTATCTTTATTTATACTTCAAAGACAAGCATGCTTTTCCCATCTTCCAGCATTAACCTCTGGGGATAAAAAAAAAAAACTATATTGTTTTCCCTCAAGTTTTAGTCAAAACAACTTTTAAACCAAAAACAACACTCAGCATTTTGTTAGCTTGGCTAAATATTGAGCCAGGAACATCCTGTCCTGACAAAGCCAAAAGGTGGTAAATATAGGCACACATTCTCAAGAATAACAGTGTCATTCAAAACTTAACAAAGCTTATTTATAGAAATAGGGGTGATTTGTCATAAACTGAATGCATACAGTTAGCTTGTATTTCTCCAACTGTTCCCTGTCCTACAAAGGGATCCTGCATGCGTAAGCCTCTCTATAAAGGGAAAAGTTTGATAAGGCATTCTTTTTCCATCTTAATGTTTTTGTTTTTTGTTTTTTCTCCAGAATTAGGAGATGTAGTTAATGGGCCCCTACATTGTTTCCTTTTAGTCCCATTAACTTTCATTGCCTCTGGTTCTGTCAGCACTGAATCAAGAAAGTTTCCAGGATCTAGAGTGATGTGTGATATTTCCAGATAAGAAACCTAAGAAGCATCATTTCCCAAAAAATTTTAGGGGAAAATATTTGAGAAAAAACATGGAGTTTCCTGGAATAATCAATTTTTGTTCCATATGACTGACAAAGCGAGACTAAAAACCTCCAAGGGAATCATTGATATTATAGGAGAGAAGAGAACGTGCAGGCTGCATGGTCTCAGCAGTATTTTGCTCTGTCCTGAGGTCCTTCCTGCACTTTCTTGCCAAGTGACAGACCATATTCATGGATCTTGCCTTGTGGAGACACATTGAACAAGCATTCATATGTTGTTCTGAAACTGGGACACACCTCTCCAACAATAAATAAACTTACTATTATGGGCAATAACTTGTGAGACACATTTACTCTGAAGTGTATTTAAATTTTGTCTGAAGCTTAGCTGGCAGTGCTATTGGGGTTTTACTATCCACTTAATTTTATTATTGGAATGTATGGCTTAGATTATTCTGAAAGATATTAGTTTCATATTTTCATTCCTTTGGAATAACATATCAGAGCCTATTTTCACAGACTCAAGATTTTAAGATGCTAAGATTGGAAAAAAAAGTTTTCTTACTCTAGAAGCAAACTGTTGTCAGTCCTATTAATGACATACCAGTTTCAGATTCTCACACTTGCAATGAACAAATGTAAATTCCACAATGTATGTCCCAGACATTACTCACCGGTACCTGAATAGTGACACCAATCCATTCTGGACAGTTTATGTATCTCAAGTGCTTTGTCGGTGTGTATTTCACATGTAATCCAGCCTGTTCTGAGGTTAATTGAATGAAGAGGCAGGCCACATAACAGAAGAAAATGTTAGCCAGTTCTATGTCTGAGAGAGAATTCATATCTAGAATATACAAAGAAGAAAAAAAACCAACAACTCAAACATCAAGAAAAATGAACAAACTCATAAAAATGGACTATCAAACTAAACAAAGAGTTCTTAAAAGAAGAAATACAAATGACTGACAAATGTTTTTAAAAGTTTTCGACATCCTTAGCTATTAAGGGGATGTGATTCTGTCTCACTTCAGTCATTATTGAAAGAAGAAAACAAACAACATTAAATGCTGGTGAGACTGTAGAAATCGGGAACACTGAATCACTCTTGGTGGGAATATAAACTGTTAGGAGCTAGACTGATCCAAGGTTTTCTCTGGGGTCTTGATGAAAGAACAGAAGGAAAGTAGCTCTGTGTCCTTGCTCAGGAGCTAACTGGACAAGGCCAGTCTAGGTCTGGGACCAAGGCCTGACAGAAGTTAAGCTTTGGTTCCTGGGAGCTTAGCATTTTCCCATGAAAAGAAGGCCACTGTGTGATTGGTTTGTAATGCTCTTGAGATTTCCTGTGTTCCCTTTGTGCAACATTACTTTATTAGCCTCCTGCTGACTTTGTACTGCTGTATGATAGATTTTATTGACTCTGTCCCGTTTTCTCCTGAACACAGTATATGATACTGTAATTCTGAGTAAGCTTGCTTGACAGACGATATAGCCTGTGTAAGACCTCCCGATCCCAGCCTTTCTTATCTTCATTATCTTCTATTCTCTTTATCTAATTTCCTGGTCTCTCTCAGGACTTTTTCACTGAAGAACAATCTGGTGGTCCATATCAGTAAAGTGATAAAACCACTATGGATATCAGTGTGGAGGTTTCTTAAAAAGCTAAGCATTGAACCACCATGTGCCACAACTATACAACTACACAAATACCTACAATGATCTACATTGTATCATAGAGACTTGCACATCCATGCTCATGGCTACTGTATTCACAATAGTCATGAAATGGAACTAGCCTAGATTCTCTATTAACTAATGAACAGATAATGAAACTGTGGTACTTAAAAACAATGGAATTATACTCAGCTATAAGTAAAAACAAAGAATAAAGCTTATATGAGACTAGATTGAATCAGAAAGTATTATATATAGTGAGGTAGTAGTTTAGGTCAAGAAATATAAACAGCATATGTTTCCTCTCATATGTGTATTCTAGCATTGGATTCTTAGACTTTAGACTTTCTTCTTCTTCTTCTTCTTCTTCTTCTTCTTCTTCTTCTTCTTCTTCTTCTTCTTCTTCTTCTTCTTCTTCTTCTTCTTCTTCTCCTCCTCCTCCTCCTCCTCCTCCTCCTCCTCCTCCTCCTTCTCCTCTTCTCCTTCTCCTCTCCTCCTCCTCCTCCTCCTTCTCCTCTTCTCCTTCTCCTCTCCTCCTCCTCCTCCTCCTCCTCCTCCTCCTCCTCCTCCTCCTCCTCCTTCTCCTCGTTCTTCTTCTTCTTCTTTGGTTTTTTGAGACAGGGTTTCTCTGTTTAGCTTTGTGCCTTTCCTAGAACTCACCACTCTCTAGCTCAGTCTGGCCTTGAACTCACAGAGTTCCAATTGCCTCTGCTCCCTGAGTGCTGGGATTAAAGGCATGCACCAACACCACCTGGCTAGACTTGCTTCTTAATCAAGGATGCCTGTAATGTACTGGAAGCTAGGAGGTGCCATTAATGTGGCAAAGGGTCATGAATGATGGGGGATAGTATAGCACATGTAATAGGAAAGGTGAATTGGGATAATATTAGGAGTAGAAAGCTGTGGTAATATATTGTGTACCCTAATAAAATTCTCCTGAAGAGACCAGAGAACAAAACAAGCCACTACATTAAACATAGGGGCCAGACAGTGGTGGTACACACCTTTAACCCTAGTGCTCTGGAGGCAGAGATCTATCTGGATCTCTGTGAGTTCAAAGCTACCCTGGATTACATAAGATTGATTCAGTCTGGGAGAGAAACAGAACCAGGCAGTGGTGGCACACACCTTTAATCCTAGCACTCAGGACACTGAGATCCATCTGATCTCTGTGAGTTCAAAGCCACCCTGGACTACATGAGATTGACTCAATCTAGGAAAGAAACACAGCTAGACACTTGTGGCACACACATTTAATCCCAGTACTTGGGCTTTTTCAACTGAGGAAGCTCATTTAGCTAGAGGCCTATCCGCTGAGGCTTTTCAGGGTGAGGAGTCCTAGAGGTAAGAGGTAGCTTCTTCCTTTGTCTCTCTGATCTTTCAGGCAAATTTTATTAGGGTACACAATATATCATCACAGAAAGTTTTAAACATAGATGTGGTCAAGAGGATAAAAATAAAGGAAAGCTTAAGAAGAAGGGTTAGTTACAACTCTACAACTAAGTTTAGAGGAAAAAGTTTCATGGAAGCAACACACACACACACACACTTAAATAAAAGCACTCTATATGAGTGATTTATGCTTCTCCTGAAGCCATAGATTATAAAAAGAAAATAAGAATCACAGTACAGGGTATGGGATGATCTCCTGTGAGTTGTTGGTCATGGTAATCCCAGAAGCCCTCAAAATAATACAGTCTATTCTCATTGCTCTTTTTTTTGAAGTGCTTTTTTATTAATTTTTATTTATTTTACATACCAACCATGGTTTCTCCTCCCTCCTTTCATCCCATTCCCTTCCACCATCTCCTTTCTACCCTCCCCCACCCAAGTCCTCAGAAAGGATAAGGCTTCCCATGGGAGAAAAAAAAGCATGGCCTATCAAGTTGAGGCAGGACCAAACTCTTCCCCATTGCATGAAAGCTAACGGAAGAATCCCACCATAGGGAATAGTTTCCAAAAAACCAGCTCATGTGCCAAGGACAGATCTTGGTCCCACTGTTAGGGGCCACCAACAGACCAACCTACACAACTATCAGAGAGCTTTGGGTGGGTCCCATGCAGGCTCCCTAGCTGTTGGTCTAGAGTCCATGAGCTCCCACGAGCTCAGGTCAGGAGTCTCTGTGGGTTTCTCCATCACAATCTTAACCTTCTTTGCTCATATAATCCCTCTCCTTCTTTTCAACTTGACTCTAGAGCTCAGCCTAGTGCTTGGCTGTGGTTCTCAGCATCTGCTTCCATCAGTTACCAGATGAAGGTTTTATGATGACAATTAGGGTAGTTTCCAATCTAATTACAGGAGAAGATTAGTTCAGGAACTACCCTCTCTACTATTGCTAGCAGTCTTAGCTGGGGCCATCCTTATGGATTCCTGGGAGTTTTCCTGGCATCAGGTTTTTCCCTAATTCATAATAGTCCCCTTTTTCAAGATATCTCTTTCATTGCTCTCCCTCTCTCTCTCTCCCCCAACTCGGCCATCCTGATTCCACATATTCCCAACCCCCATTCCCTCCCCTCTACTTCTTCCTGTCCCACAGCCATCAGTTTACCCAGGAGATCTCATCTATTTCCCCTTCCCAGGGGAATCCATGCATGCCTCTTAGGGTCCTCCATGTCAGCTAGCTTATCTGAGTCTGTGGATTGTAGCCTGGTTATTCTTTGATTTACATCTAATACCTACTTATGAGTGAGCACATACTGTGTTTGTCTTTCTGGGTCTGAGTTACCCGCCTCAGGATGATTTTTTTCTAGCTCCATCCATTTGCCTGCATATTTCATGAGGTTGTTTTTAACTGCTGAGTAGTACTACATTGTGTAAATGTACCATGTATTCTTCATCCTCATTCTTCTATTGAGGGGCATCTAGGTTTTGTTCCAGGTTCTGGCTATTATGAAAATAGTTGAGCAGATGTCCTTGTGGAATGATACTACAAAGGGAATCCTTTGGGTATATGCCCAAGAGTGGTATATCTGGGTCTTGAGGTAGATTGATTCCCAATTTCTGAGAAACAATCATACTGATTTCAAAAATAGCTGTACAAGTTTGCACTCCCACCAGCAGTGGAGGAATGTTCCCCTTTCTCCACATTCTCTCTAACATAAGCTTTTATCAATTTTTTTTGTATCTTAGCCATCTGACAGGTGTAACATGGTATCTCAGAGTTGTTTTGATCTGCATTTCTCTGATGACTAAGGATGTTGAGCAATTCCTTAAGTATCTTTCTGCCGTTTGAGATTATTCTGTTGAGAATTCTATGTGTAGATTTGTACCCCATTTTTAATTGGATAATTTGGTATTTTGATGTCTAATTTCTTGAGTTCTTTATGTATTTTGGAGATCAGCCCTCTCTCAGATGTGGGGTTAGTGAAAATATTTTCCCATTCTGTAGGCTGCTGTTTTGTCTTATTGACTGTGTCTTCTGCCATACAGAAGCTTCTCAGTTTCAGCAGGTCCTATTTATTAATTGTCAGTCTCAGTGTCTGTGCTACTGGCATTATATTCAAGAAGTAGTCTTCTGTGCCAATGAGTCCAAGGCTACTTTCCACTTACTCTTGTACCAAGTTCAGGGTAACTGGATTCTTGTTCAGGTCTTTGATCCATTTGGACTTGAGTTTTGTGCATGGTGATAGATATGGATCCATTTTCATTCTTCTACATGTTGACATCCAGTTATGCCAGCACCATTTGGTGAAGATGCCTTCCTTTTTTCCAGTCTACAATTCAGGTGTTCATAGGTGTGTGGATTTATGTCAGGGTCTTAGATTTGATTCTATTGATCCACATGTCTATTTTTATGCCAATACCAAGCTGGTCTTTTGGTGATGCCTCTGGAATTTTCTTTATTGTACAGCATTATTTTAGCTATCCTGGATTTTTTGTTTTTCCATATGAAAGTGAGTATTGCTCTTTCAAGTTCTATGAAGAATTGTGTTGAGATTTTGATGGGGATTGCATTGAATCTGTAGATTGCTTAAGGACATTTTTACTATGTTAATTCTACCTATCCAAGAGCATGGGAGATCTTTCCATTTTCTGATATCTTCAATTTTTTTATTCAATAACTATATTTATGATATTAGTTAATTACATTAATTGTATTGATTTATTACATTCATGACAATTCCTTTCTTCAAAGATTTAAAGTTTTTTTTTTTTTATCATACTAGTCTTTCACTTGTTTGGCTAGAGTTACCACAGATACTTTATATTATCTGTGGCTGTTGTAAAGGATGTTGTTTCTCCAATTTCTTTCTCAGCCCATTTATCATTTGTATATGGGAAGGCTACTGATTTTTCTGAGTTAATCTTGTATCCTGTCACATTATGCAAGGTGTTTATCAGTTGTAGGAGTTCCCTGGAAGAATTTTGGGAATCAATTATGTATACTATCATGTCATTTGCAAATAGTGAAAACTTGACTTCTTCCTTTCCAATTTGTATACCCCTGATCTCCTTCTGTTGTCTTATTGCTGTAGTTAGAATTTTGAGTGCTATATTGAATACATATGGGGAGAGTGGACACCCTTGTCTTATTCCTGATTTTAGAGGAATTAATTTGAGTTTCTCTCCATTAAATTTGATATTGGCTGTCCGCTTGTTGTATATTGCTTTCATTATGTTTAGGTATGTTCCTTGTACCCCTGATCTCTTCAAGACCTTTATTATGAAGGGGTGTTGGATTTTATCAAAGGCTTTTCCAGCATCTAATGAGATAATCATGTGGTTTTTGTCTTTCAGTTTGTTCATATGATGGGTTACATTGACAGATTGTTGTATGTTGAACCATCCCTGCATTTCTGGAATGAAGCCTACTTGATCATGGTGGATGAGATTTTTAGGTTTTTTTTTTTTAATGTGTTCTTGAATTTGGTTTGCCAGTATTATCAAGTATTTTTTCATCATTATGGAGTATTTTTTCATCAATGTTCATGAGGGAGATTGGTCTATAATTCTCTTCCTTTGTTACAACTTTGTGTGGTTTGGGTATCAAGGTTACTGTAACCTCATAAAAAGAGTTTGGCAATGTTCCTTCTGTTTCTATTGTGTGGAACAATTTAAGGAGCATTGTATTAGCTCTTCTTTGAAATTCTGGTAGAAGTCTGCAATGAAACTATCTGGTACTGGGCTTTTTTTTGGTGGGTTGGGAGACTTTTAATGACTACTTCTATTTCCTTGGGGGCTTTAGGTCTATTTAAATTGTTTATCTGGTCTTGATTTAATTTTGGTATGTGGTATCTATCCAGAAAACTGTCCATTTCTTTTAGATTTTCCAATTTTGTGGAGTATAGGTTTTTGAAGTATGACCTAATGATTCTTTGGATTTTTCTCAGTGTCTGTTGTTATGTTCCCCCTTTTCATTTATGGTTTTGTTAATTTTGATATTCTCTCTCTGCCTTTCAGTTAGTTTGGATTGTAGCTAGAGTTTTCCGCCTTGCCCACAGTCAAGACAAATCTTTGTCACCCGCCAGTCCCACAGCCGCTCAGACCCAACAAAGTAAACACAGAGACTTATATTGCTTACAAACTGTATGGCCGTGGCAGGCTTCTTGCTAACTGTTCTTTTATCTTAAATTAACCATTTCCATAAATCTATTCCTTGCCACGTGGCTGGTGGCTTACCAGTGTCTTCACATGCTGCTGGTCATGGTGGCGGCTGCAGTGTCTCTCCGCCTCAGCCTTCTGCTTCCCAGAATTCTCCTCTCTCCTTGTCCCACCTACTTCCTGCCTGGCCACTGACCAATCAGTGTTTTATTTATTGACCAATCAGAGCAATTTGACATACAGACTTCCCACAGCACTTCCCCTTTCTTTTTTTTAAAAGGAAGGTTTTAACTTACACATCTCCAAAGTCAGATTGGTATATTTGGGAATTTGGCCGTAGCTTCTCTTAACTACTTCCTGCTGGAGGGGGGCGCTGTATCTTATGGGGACACAAAGAAAATTTTAGGATCATGGAGTAGTCCGTGAGACCGTATCGTCTGAGCCAGTTGCCTTGAAACGATTCTGGATGTTGGATCATCTGGGCCATGGTGTCATCGGAGACCTTTCAGGTGGTCTTGGCTGGTCAAACCTGATGTATCTTAATCTGGAACAAATCCATAGCCTCTGGCTTTCTGTAGAAACAAAAGCAGAGCCTCCTTTCCAAAGCAACATATCCTTACATCCACATTTTGAAGTCAAGGTACCTTTAAAATATACATTTTGGCATAACTCAACAGCTTTTGTAATCAAATGTTTTTCTTTAGTTACGAATATCAAAGAGAACATAATCCAGATTCTCTGTGTGGTAGCCATCTTTATGTGGCTTATGTTTTATATTACCTTGAGCCTATTGCTTTAAACTGCAGCCTTCTTAGCATTGTGGCTGCTGGCTCCGCCCACTTCAGCTTCCCAACATGGTGGTGGTACGTTTTCCGCCAGCTCTGGGAGCCATCAACTTTCAGAAATAGTGGGTATATGCTTCTTATCAAAGCAGCGTGTAGCCCAGAAACCTCTTTTTTTGTATTAGCAAAGGCTAAATCCACCATGCAGCTTAATGTGCCACTTGCAGAGGCCTCATTCCCGCCATACTGCAGATCGAGCTTACATGCTAGGAACCCGCCAGTAGCTCAAACTGGCAGGCTGCCCCTCATTTGAGAGAGACAATTAGGAAGCTGTTTTTAGCTCCATTTTAGAATCTTTTCTCAGGTTTTAGGTAGAAACTCTTGCCAACACGTTGGGCGCCATTTGTAGCTAGAGTTTTCCGCCTTGCCCACAGTCAAGACAAATCTTTGTCACCCGCCAGTCCCACAGCCGCTCAGACCCAACAAAGTAAACACAGAGACTTATATTGCTTACAAACTGTATGGCCGTGGCAGGCTTCTTGCTAACTGTTCTTTTATCTTAAATTAACCATTTCCATAAATCTATTCCTTGCCACGTGGCTGGTGGCTTACCAGTGTCTTCACATGCTGCTGGTCATGGTGGCGGCTGCAGTGTCTCTCCGCCTCAGCCTTCTGCTTCCCAGAATTCTCCTCTCTCCTTGTCCCACCTACTTCCTGCCTGGCCACTGACCAATCAGTGTTTTATTTATTGACCAATCAGAGCAATTTGACATACAGACTTCCCACAGCATTGGATAAAGGTTTTTTTTTTCTTGTTGATTTTCTCAAAGAACTAACTGTTTGTTTAATTATTTGTATTGTTTGCTTTGTTTCTGTTTTATTGATTTAAGCCCCCAGTTTGATTATTTCCTGTTGTCTACTCCTCCTGGGTGAGTTTGCTTCTTTTATGTTCCAGAGCTTTCAGGAGTGCTGTTAAGTCCCTAGTGTAAAATTTCTCCAAATTCTTTAAATAGGCACTTAGTGCTGTGAACTTTCCTCTTAGCATTGCTTTCATAGTGTCCCATAAGTTTGAGTACGTTGTGCATCCATTTTCATTGAAATCTAGGAAGTCTCGTCTTTAATTTCTTTCTTGACTCAGTGGTGATTCATCTGAGCATTATTCAATTTTCATGAGTTTGTAGGCATTCTGTAATTTGTGTTGTTGAGTTCTAACTTTAAGCCACAGTGATCTGATAAGATACTGGAGATTATTCTAATTTTTTTTTTTTGTATATGTTGAGATTTGTTTTGTGACTGAGTATGTGGTAAATTTTTGAGAAGTTTCCACGAGGTGCTGAGAAGAAGGTATATTCTTCTGTGTTTGGGTGAAATGTTCTGTAGATGTATGTTAAGTCCATTTCTGTCAAAATGTATGTTAATTTCTTTATTTCTCTGTTAAGTTTCTGTCTGGCAGACCTGTCCATTGGTGAGAGTGGGGTGTTGAAGTCTCCCACTATTAGTGTGTGGGGTTTGATTTGTGATTTAAGCTTTAGTAATGTTTCTTTTACACATGTGGGTGTCCTTGCATTTGGGGCATAAATGTTTAGAATTGAGACTTCATCTTAATGGATTTTTTTCTGTGATGAACATGAAATGTCTTTTTCCATCTCTTGATTAATTTTAGTTTGAAGTCTATTTTGTCAGATATTAGGATAGCTACACCAGCTTGATTCTTAGGTGCATTTAATTGGAAAATCTTTCCCCTACCCTTTGCTCTGAGGTAATATCTGTCTTTGAAGTTGAGGTGTGTTTCTTTTATGCAGCAGGAGGATGGATCCTGTTTTTGCATCCATTCTGTTAGCCTGCATCTTTTTATAGGTGAACTGAGTCCATTGATAATAAGAGATATTATTGACCAATGATTGTTAATTCCTGTTACTTTTGGTTTTCTTGTTGTTGTTGGTAGTATGTGTGTGTGTTTTCCTTCTTTGGGATTTGCTTGTGTAAGATTATCTATTGCCTGTGTTTTCATAGGTTCAGCTAACTTCCTTGGGTTGGAGTTTTCCTTCTAGTACTTTTTTTCAGGGCTGGAATTGTGGTTAGGTATTGTTTAAATCTGTTTTTTTTTTTTCATGGAATATTTTATTTTCTCCATCTATGGTGATTGAAAGTTTTTCTAGGTATAGTAGCCTAGGCTGTCATCCTTGGTCTCTTAGTGTCTGTAAAACATTTGTCCAGGAACATCTGGTTCTCAGTTTCCATTGAGAAGTCAGGTGTAATTCTGATAGGTCTCTCTTTTCCACACACGTGTTTCTCCCACAGGCCTGTGCACTCTATCCCTTTATCTCTAATAAATTCTTATAAGCATATTCTGTCATGTTTCATGACACTTCCTTTTAGGGTAAGAACACAACGCGACTAAATAACTAACATTTTGGTTATGTTATATGTCACTTGGCCTTTTTACCTTGTAATTCTTAATATTCTTTATTCTGTATGTTTAGTGTTTTAATTGTTATGTGGTGAGGGGACTTTCTTTTTGGTCCATTCTATTTGGTGTTCTGTATCTTCATAGCATGTCATTTAGGTTAGTGAAGTTTTCTTCTATGCTTTTGTTTAATATATTTTCTGTGCCTCCGAGCTGAAATTCTTCTTCTTCTATCCCTATTATTCTTAGGTTTGGTCTTTTCATGGTGTACCAGATTTCCTGGAAGTTTTGTGTTAAAAATTTGTTGGATTTAACATTTTCTTTCACCGATTAATCTATTTCCTCTATCATATCTTCAATACCTGTGATTCTTTTCCATCTCTTGTATTCTGTTGGGTATACTTTCTTCTGTAGTTCCTGTTCATTTACCCAGAATTTCCATTTCCAGAACTCCCTCAGTTTGTGTTTTCTTTACTTCCTCTATTTCAATTTTCAAGTCTTAATCTGTATCCTTTACCTGTTTGATTTTTTTCCTTAGTTTTCTTGGCTTTCTTTAAGGGATTTATTAATTTCTTCCCTTTTTTTGTCTTTTTCTTGATTTCTTCAAGGAAAACTTTTAGTAGTTCTCTAAGAGTCTCTATCATCTTCATAAAGTTATATTTAAGGTCATTTTCTTCTGCTTCATCTGTGTTGGGTTGTTCAATTCTTCCTGCTGTAGAACCACTAGGTTCTGGTGGTGACATATTGCTCTTTATGATGCTGAATGTATTCTTACACTGCCCTTTACCCATCTGGGTTTGAGATAGTTATAGTTACAAGTATTGCTTCTTGTGATATCTTTATTGGATGGATGTTTTGTTTCTTTATTGTCTGTTTCATCTATTGTCTGAATGGCCAATGATTCTGGTGATTGGCTGGTTGTCAGATTGAGCAGAGTTGTCTCAGCTGTTTGAGATTGTTTGGGTGCTTACATCTAGCATATTGTCCAGTTCTTCTGTCCAGTGGGGACTTTATTTGTACCTATGGGGTTTGTTCTTCCAACTGGTGTGGGTTTTACCTCTGCCTATGTAGTCTGTTCAGTATAGTTTTCTCTGGCATTTGTTCTTCCAATTGGTGCAGGTGGTGCTTGTGCCCCTAGGGGCTCCTGACATTGTGGGACATGGTTGGCTGTGAGGAGGATGTTCAGTTTGGTGGGCTTTGCATAGCAGAGTGGGTATTGTAGGTTGCAGAATCCAATTTGTGGCAGCCATGGTAGAGTGGCCTGCCTGAAGGACTCTTACCTACTGTCCAGTTCCTGGGGCTGAGATGGGAGAGATAAGGGCATGGGATGTTCCTTGGGGATTGGGGCCTAGAGATTGGGGCAGTTTAGCTGGGAGAGCAGCCACTCACCTCTTCTTCCAATTGGTGCAGATAGTGATTTTGCATCCAGGGACTGCTGATGTTGCCAGAGATGTTTGGCCAAGGGGGAGATGATGGGTACAGTGAGATTGGGCAGAATAATGGGTTTTGCAGGTTACAAAGTCCAATGGGTGGTGGTGGTGGAACAGCCAGCCCACAGGACTCTTACCTGCTGCTTGTCATTGCTCTCATTGCCTTCAACAACTATATGGCTAAGATCCTATTGCCAAAGGTACCACAAACTTTGGCTGCAGGATAGAGAAAATCATGCTAGAATTGATTTGAGAACTTCCCTCTTGGAGCCTAGCTTCCTTCCTTCCTTCCTTCCTTCCTTCCTTTCTTTCTTTTTTATTTTATCTATTTATTTATTTGTTTGTTTTTCAAGACAGGGTTTCTCTGTGTAGCTTTGGAGCCTATCCTAGAACTCACTCTGTAGCCTAGGCTTCTTGAACTCACAGAGATCTGCCTGCCTCTGCCTTCAGAGTGCTGGGATTAAAGGTGTGCATCACCACTGCCAGCTGAAGCCTAGTTTTCATCACAGGTGCTGTGAAACCTGTTGAGGAGAAAAGTTATGACAACTCCCACACAGATATAGATTGTCTAACTTATACAATAATAACTCTTCTCTGAGATATGCCTACTAGTGCAGTAGTGGCATGACCATTATGTGGAAAAATCAATCACATTCTGATTAGATTTGAAGCCTGCACCAAGGGAGGAAACTCTTAACTAGTACTCTATACCTGCTCAAGATCCCATGGCTGGGTAATTTATAAGGCCAAGATGGGAAGCTACTATTGTTTTGCTAAATAAACTTGCTATCAAACTACTTTCTAAATAATTAGGTTTATACTCACAACATACTCCTGGTCTCAATTTTAGTCAAAGAAGTCTCTTGCAGTTTATGGCTGTTATTGCTGGGACTCATAACTAGTCAAATTGCTGGGAATTCTCTTTGCTGAGAGCTTTGCTCTAATAAGAAAATGTGTGGGAAGAATATAAGAGCCAGAGTGTAGTAGTAGAAAACAATGTTTTCTGGATGTTTGTAGCATATTTGGAGTATAAAAACAAGATTTCAGAGTTGAACAGTTGAAATGTTCTGGGATTTTCACTGTTGAGGCCCTGTTATAACAGTTTGATCACCACCTGTCTACAAGTTACAAATCCTGTTAGTTTTCAGTGGTTTTGGAGAGTTTTAATGGGGATTTTTTTTTAACTTCAGTTTCTCCTGCTGGACTGAGGAAGGGGGGTAGATGTGAAAGGCCATGCAATGACCTAATAATCAAAAGTTTATGAACCACAATATCAGTGATATCTTTCCTTCTTTGTCAAGGATTTGAAGTTATCACCCAAAAGAGACATGACAGAATTCCTCATGCATGTCATGAGCAACATTAGAAAATGGGATTTATTTTATTGATGAACTTGACTTCTTTGATGTAAGTTGCCTAATTGGACCATGGAATTCAGTTGACAAATAAGGAATTAAAGAACAATAATGCGTACTCAGTTTTCCATTTAGATGTGGTCCTGTAAGGAAGAGTTGATTAGAGTAAAATTTTCTACCTCATTACAGGAATTGAGTGGTGATAACTCAATTTAGATGATTAAGGCATCAATTAACTGTATGGCTGTAGGGAGAACAAAGTTCTCTGCTTTATTTATATAGAACCAATGCACTCAGGTTACTTTCTGGGAGTGCTCGTGTCTACTGTATATAAAAGATGAAAATCTACCTGGTCACAAACTACTAAACTGAGGACGGAAATAAAGATATGAAAAGCAAATGTGAATGTAAAGTATATATTCATTTGTTTTTTAATATGCCGATGAGAGATCTATGTCACCCTAGAGGTAGACCTATAATTTGTCAGATGCCACTATCAAAAATGGAGATTTGATTAATGCCTCTGAGGAAATGGGCAGCAGTAACTTTCAAATGTGTTCCATATATTATCTGTTTTTTATTTGTTTATGGTGTTACAATCAACACAAAACAAGATTTACAGAATGACAGTGTATAAAAGAGCAATGCTTAACAGAAAATCCCTACTAATTACCTCATCACTTTATTCACCCAGTTAATCTGATAATAAGTCTATCATTCATAAAGCAATTACACTGTATTAAGAAGTATAGGAGGTTTCTCATATTGAGATCAAGCTAGTAAACATTGTCTTGCATCAAATTTACATCTTAATGGGAAGGAGTTGGAGGGTAGCTCAGTGGTCAAGGGCTTGCTTGGCATGAATGAGGTTTAGTACCCAACACCACAATAATAAAATATCTTATATACTTGAAATGGAACCAAAACATGCAGTAGAAGACACACATCTTAATGGGAGCTGGGTGCAGAGGCTTTGGTGGCTAATCTTGGTTGCCAATTTGACTATGTCTGGAATCAACTAAAGCCCAAGGTGATGGACACTCCTGGGAGGGATTTTTCTAGTCAGATTATTTGAATCAGGAAGACCTACAAAAAGTCTGAACCACAGATGGACATGGAAAAAGCAAACTTGTCTTTGCCTGCTTGCCCTCACTCTCAATGGCAAGTTTGTCTAGCCTGTTGCTATTGCCCATATTAGCATCCAACATCTTCAGGTCCTCAGGCAATAGACTGAAGACCAGCAGCTCTCCAGAAGTCCTCTACACTCCAGAGCCAGTTTGAGACTCCTGAGACATTTAGGCTTCTTGACTGAATGACTACTGGATTCCTTCTCTTGTGAGATAGACATTGTTGGACAACTCATTACACAGCCTATAAACCAATCTAATAAATCATATATGTAACATATATATATATATATTATATATTATATCAGTTCAGTTCCTTTGGAGAACTTTATTAATATGTGGTTCAGGCTTATAATCTAAGCACTTGGGAGGTTAAGGCAGGAGAATTGCCACAAGTTTGAGGCAAGCCTGGGTACAGAGTGAGATAGTGTACAATCAAAAATCCATACAATATCAACCAAAACAAAAATCTAAAGAGAAAAAACTGAAGTAGGAGGTGAATAGATTAAACATTATGATGGCTGTTATAGAGTTTGTAAGTAATTGATACTACTGACAGTTTGGTGTTTGTATGGCTGTGTTAAGGCAAATAGGTAGGAAAGACCGCAGAGTAAATGATATATGAGACTTGAAAGATTCAAACATCTCTTGGGTTGTCTTTTCAATCTGTGAGCCCCTAGGAGCCCCGGTTAGTTGATTATGTGAGCCTTCCTGTGGTGTGTTGATCCCTCTGGCTCATACACTCCTTTCTACTCTTGTGCAAAATTCCTGAACCTTTAATAGGACAAAACAGCAGCCTACAGAATGTGAAAAATATCTTCACTAACCCCACATCTGACAGAGGGCCATTCCAAAATATATAAAGAACTCAAAAAACTAGATATTAACAAACCAAATAATCCAATTTAAAAATGGGCTAAAGATCTAAATAGAGAATTCTCAACAGAAGAATCCTCAAATGGCCAAGAAACACTTAAGGTGCCTGTGTAATTGGGAGTTGTTTCCTGTGCCAATTCACTGGAGATTATCTCCCACTTTCTCTTCTAACAGGTTCAGTGTATCTGGATTTATGTTGAGGACTTTGGTGCACTTGGACTTGAGTTTTGTACAGGGTGATAAATATGGACCAATTTTCATTCTTCTACATGCCAACATTCAGTTAGACTAGCACCATTTGGTGAAGATGCTTTTCCCCCCCACTGTATAATTTTGGCTTACTTGTTGAAAATCAGATGTCAAAAGTTGTGTGGATTTACATCTAGGACTTCCATTTGATTCCATTGATCCATCTGTCTGTTTTTAATGTATGATGCAGTTTTTCTTACTATAGCTCTGTAGTAGACCTTGAAATCAGGGATGGTGATACCTCCAGAAGTTCTTTTATTGTAAAGTATTGTTTAAGCTGTTCTAGATTTTTTTTTCCATATGAAGTTGAGTATTGTTCTTTCAAGGTCTATAAAGAATTGTGTTGGGATTTTAATGGGGATTTCATTTGAATCTGTGGAATGCTTTTGGTAAGATGGCCATTTTTACTATGTTAATCCTATCAGTCCATGAGCATGGGAAATCTTTACATCTTCTGATAGTCTCTTCAACTTCTTTTGTCAAAGACTTGAAGTTCTTGTCATACAGGTCTCCCACTTCCTCTTTTAGAGTTACACCATGATAATTTATATTATTTGAGGTTATTTTAAAAGAGGTTAAATCTCTGATTTTTTTGGCCTGTTTATCATTTGTATATAGGAAGGTTACTGATTATTTTGAGTTATTCTTGTATCCAGCCACTTGACTAAAGTTGTTTATCAATGCAGGAGTTCTCTGGTAGAGTTTTTAGGATTGCTTATGTATACTATTACAGCATCTGTGAATAGTGATACTTTGACTTCTTCCTTTCCAATTTGTATTCCCTTGGTCTCCTTTTGTTGTCTTATTGCTCTAGTTAGAACTTCAGGTACTATATTCAAGTACTATACTATATATAGTTATGGAGAGAGTAGACAACCTTGTCTTTTTCCTGATTTTAGAGAAATTGCTTTGAGGTTCTTTCCATTTATTTGATGTTAGCAATTGACTTGCTGTATATTGCTTTTATTATTTTTTACACGTCTTTTGTATCTCTGATTTCTCCAAGATTTTTATCATGAAGATATATTGGATTTTTTCAAAGGCTTTTTAGCATCTAATGAGATGATCTGGTCATTTTCTTTCTTTCAGTTTGTTTATATGGTAGATTACATTGACATATTTTTGTGTGTTGAACCATTCCTGCATCTCTGGGATAAAGCCTACTTGGTCATGGTTGATGATACTTTTGATGTGTTCTTGGATTTGTTTTGCCAGTATTTTATGGAGTATTTTTCATCTTTGTTCATGTGAAATTGTTATGTATTCTCTTTCTTCGTTGAGTCTTTGTGTGGTTTGTGTATCAGGGTAACTCTGACCTCATAAAATGAACTTGGCAATGTTTCTTCTGTTTCTATTTTGTGGAATAATTTGAGGAGTGTTGGTATTAGCTCTTCTTTGAAAGTCTGGTAAAATTCTGCACTAAAATATCTGACCCTGAGTTTTTTTTTTTTGTTGTTGGTAGACTTTTAGTGACTGCTTCTATTTCTTAGGGGTTATCAGTCTAAATAAATTGTTTATCTGATCGTGATTTAACTTAGATAAGTGGTATCTATCAAGAAATGTGTCCATTTCTTTTAGATTTTCCCATTTGTTGGAGTACAGGTGTTTGAAGTATGACCTAATGATTCTCTGTGTTTCCTTGGAGTCTGTTATGTCCTCTTTCATGTTTCTGATTTTGTTGATTTGGATGTTTGCTCTCTGCATTTTAGTTAAATAAGAGTTTATATAATTTGCTGATTTTCAGAAAGAACTGACTCTTTGTTTCATTTATTCTTTGTATTGTTCTGTTTGTTTCTATTTTATTGATTTTAGCCCTCAGTTTGATTATTTCCTGCAGTCTTCTCCTTTTAGGTGAGTTTGGTTCTAGAGCTTTCAGGTGTGCTGTTCAGTCACTAGTACGAGATCTCTCCAAATTCTTCATGAAGTCACTTAATGCTAGGAACTTTACCCTTAGCACTGCCCTCGTTGTGTTTGTGTATGTTGTGCATTCATTTTCATTGAATTTGAGGAAGTCCTTAATTTCTTTCTTTATATCTTTTTTGACTTAGTGGTAACTCAGTAGAGAGTGGTTCAGTTTCCATGAGTTTGTAGGCTTTCTGTTGTTGAAATCCAGCTTTAATCCATGGTGGTCTAATAGGTTACTGGAAGTTATTTCAATCTTTTTGTATCTGTTGAGACTCGTATCTGTTGTGGTCCAGTATTAGGATGAAGACCCACTTTTGATCTGAAACTTTTGAGATTGGAATATACACCTTTAATCCAAACTTGGTGAGTTGGGGAGATATACCTTTAATTTGGGTCATGCCTTCTGCTGGCATCCTATATAAGGGCATGGATGAAGGCACCTTATTCTCTTTCCCTGCTTGCTCTTACACTTGATGGCAAGTCCATTCCTTCAGTGGCATTAGAGCCTACTTTCTCAGAATCCTGGAGTATACAGAAGACCAGCAGGGACATCCAGTCTCATTACTGGATTTTTGGACCATTCATTGGTATTCAATTGTGGATCAGTCATTGGCCACAGGTTGTAAGCCTTTCTAATAAAACATTCTACAAATTGAGCTCCTCTGGAGAACTCTGACTAATACAACCTTCATCATACCTAAAACTGTACACAGAAGGTGTGGCTATATCCCAACACATTTAGTTAGGTCTGGGTAGAGTATCTATCCACACTTCTGGGTGCAGTTGTGACTATGTGGAAGATTTGTGCTATGTGAACAGAAAACTACTGATAAATAGCTTTTATGATCAGGCAGTAAGTGAAGATATATAATACATAAATTATTACCATGTTGGTTCAAAAACCTCGTGGTAGAGATTGAAAAAAATACTTATACTAATGTCCTTAAGAATATATATATTGTAGGTCTGCATGTAGAAGAATGCAAATAGAGCCATACTGTTTACTCTGCACAAAACCCCACTCCATATGGATCAAAGACCTCAACATAAAGGTACATATACTGAATCTCATAGAAGAGAAAGTATGGATCAGTCGTGAACCATTTGGCACAAAAAAAGACTTTCTGAACAAAACGCCAATAATACAGGCATGAAGATCAACAGTTAATAAATGGGACCTCAAGAAGCTAAAAGGCTTCTGTATGGTAAAGGACACCATCATTATGACAAAATGGTAGGCTTCAGAATGAAAAAAAAATTACCAACCACACATCTGATAGAGGGCTAATATCAAAAGTATATAAAAGACCCAAATACCTAGACATCAAGTAAACAAGTCAATTTAAAAATGGACTGCAGGTCTAAACAGAGAACTCCCAATAGAGGAAACTCAAATGGCTGAGAATCACTTAAGGAAATGTTCAACATCCTTCGCCACTAGGGAAATGTAAATTGAAACTACTTTGTGATTTCTTCTTATACCAATCAGAATGGCCAAGATCAATAGAACAAATGGCAGATCATGTTGGCAAGGATATGGTGGGAGTACAAATTTTTAAAACCACTATGGGAATCAGTGTGACAGTTCCTTGGGAAGCTGGGAATCTACCTACCTCAAGATTTAGCTAAACTGCTCTTAGACATATACCCAAAGGACATTTCAGCCTACTACAGGGGCACTTGTTCAACCATGTTTATAGCTCTCTTCAAAATAGCCAGAAATTGGAAGCAGCCTAGATGTCTGTCAATGGATGGATGGATAAATAAAATGTGATACATTTACACCATGGAATATTACTTAGCAATTAAAACCACAATTATGAAATGCACAGGTCAATGAATAGAGATAGAAAATCATCCTGAATGAGGTAACTCAGTCTCAGAAGGACAAATATAGTATGTATTTGATTATATGTGGGTTTTTAACTGTTAAGTCTTCAGTAAGCAGACCACAATCCATATAAACAAAAAAGTTAGGTATAGAATAAGGGACTGTTGGGGAGGGATGGATCTCCCTAGGAAAGGGAGATAGAATATATAGTTTTGGATAGATGAGAAGGGGGACTGTAATGGTAGGATCAAATAGGTAGGAGTGTGAGGGAGGGAAAATAGGGAGGAACAGCTAAAGTTTAGGGACTTTCGAGGGGTTATATGGAAATGTATTGCAGTAGAAGCTTCCTAAAATGTATATGTATTTGAAGGTAATTTAATGAAATTGACAAATAATGAGGGAAACAGAGCCTCACCTGGACATCATTCTTCACCAAGTGAAGATTCCAGTACTGAGAATGAGTTTCATCTAATCAAGTGTTTGCCCATAAGGACCTCAAGGAAACTCCCAAACAAACCAGGCTATTGCCAAGGCTATTGGTTATAGTCTGAAGGTTTCTCAGGTCTATCATGGTGCTCCCACAGTCTAGGCAAATCTCTCTCACCGGTGGTCCCACAGCTGCTGGAACTCAAGTAAACATACAGAGGCTTAATAATATTTACAAACTGTATGGTCTATGGCAGGCCTCTTGCTAGCTAGCCCTTATATCTTAAAATAACCCATTTCTACTAATCTATGTATTGCCATGTGGCTTCGTGGCTTACTGGTACTTTTACTTCTTGCTTCTCCTGGCAGAAGCTCCTAGACTCTGCCTTTTGCCTTCCTGTCTCTCTCAGATTTCCCACCTGCCTCTAAGCTGCCTTGCCATAGACCAAATCAGCTTATTTATTAACCAACAGGAAAAGCATATATTCATAGCATACAAAAAGACATACAAAAACTATGGTAAAGCCCGATTGATGAAGACAACTCCTACAAAATTCATTAAATATTGAAAGGTCAAACTGGTGCCTACATAGAACCTTCACAATTATGGACTATTTTATAGTACTGGATGCATTCTGTGTGCTACCAAAGAGAAAGATAAACACCAACCCACCTACAATTTGCTTGCCTGCAAGACATGCAACCACAATGATCATACAAAGCTTGTGGGATAAACCAACCACTATCTAATATGATTTAAGTTTCATTCCATGAGACTTAACCTATCCTTGACAGTCTTTGGGGGTCAAGAACCTGAGAATAGATAGGCAAGGAACCTAGGGGAAAACCAAATTGTAGTGTTCGACTGTAGGAAGGTAGCCATAAAATGATACCTAATGGCATTCTGCTATGCTTATGAATCAATGTCTTGTTCATCCATCATCAGGGAAGTTTCCCAAATGCAAAGACATACAGCCATATAATGTACAGAGCATGAGAGAACTTTGAAAACACAGTCTTAAGTGTGATGTGTCCATCAAATCCCTCCCATCAAGACTCATGAAACTCTGTGGAAGAGACAGCAGAAAGACTGTTAGAGCCAGAGGAGATGAAGGACATAGAAGAAACAAGCCCTGGTAGGCACAGCAGGACTGACGCACATCTCAGCTCACAGAGATTGCATCAGTGTGCACAGGGCCATCAAAGATCCGTGTCAGATGAGGTTCAAGTGCAGGGAAAAGAAGCTGTACACAAGTCCCCATCTCTAACCATTAAGACTTCTCTAACATATAACCACTTGCAAATGAAAAACAGTTTACTCCAACTGAGTCACACTGGGGAAGAAAGATTCTTAAGGGCAGGGCCCTATTCAGCAATACATGTCCAACACAAAAAGAACTCAATAATATTTTTGGAGGTTCTTTGTCTCCTAATTTTTAGTCAGAGAATTTAATTAGTACTTAATTGATTAATTTTTAATTTCTTAACATTTTTGTCTTGTAGGTCCTTTGATGTATGCTATGGCTTCTGTTTTTGTATTTTTTATTTAATTTTTAAATTATCATTATTATCTTATAGGTTCTTTGATGTACTGTTATGGCTTCTGTTTTTGTATTTTGTATTTAATTTTTAAGTTATCATTTTTATCTTATAGGTCCTCTGATGTACTGTTATGGCTTCTGTTTTTGTATTTTTTATGAGATTCCTGTGTGTGCAAATTTGTGTCTCTGCATTTTTGTTTCTTGTGCTTCTTCTTTGGCTCTTTTTCTTCTGTTTGTTTTGTCCTATTCCAATTTGTTTTTTATTTTATTTTATATTATTATTATTATTATTATTATTATTTAGATGCCTGTTTGCAGTCTAAAAAGAGACACAAAGGTTATAAATTAAGATCAGAGGGGAGTGGGGGAATCTTAGAGGATTTGGGGAAAGAGAAACTGTAATCAGAATATATTGTATGAAAAAAATCTAATTTAAATAAAAGAAAAATAGAAAAAAGAATCTGTGTAGTAAGGACACTTTTGTACATGACTATTTTTATATCTGCTTTCTTAGCTCCCTCCCAAAACCCCATAATATCTTGGCACTTCTAACCTGAGATCCACTAATCATGTGTTTCACTCTGCAAGCTGAATCTTTACATTTTTTCCCTTGCTGTGATTTGACCTGCCATATTTACTCTCCAAACTAAACTCTTTACAGCTGTGTGATCTGCCATGTAAGATCCTTGAATTTCAGTATGACATAGGATATTTCTCTCTTTCTTTTGATTCAGGTTTATAAGTAGTGCAATGAGCTCCCTGTCTTATAACACTTCTTTATGGCTCCCAGACACTTAATCTTGGGAATGAAAAGTCTACAGTTTCAAATCTTAAGGAAAGACTTACTACATCCTTCATAATCTCTAGGTTTTGAGTCTCTGAGAACTACTATGGATGTAGTATTTCAGTACCATATTCTCCCCATATCCATGGAATTTAATTTCTGAAACTTCTTCACTTACTTAGGGCACAGATGTTTTTCAGCCCTCTGAGATCTCCTGACACCGGTGAATCAGAACTTAGGTATGAGTCCAAGAGAGGGACTTAACACAATTCAGTTGTGAGGACACAAGAACTCCTCTTCTTCTAAGAAAGACTAGGATGTTTCAATAAATTATGTGTCTATGGATGTGCTTGCTGTAGTAATTCCCATCCTGTAACCTTGCAAGAGAGATTCTTAGATTTTTCTCTCTTTTACGATCTCACCTAGTTCTGAGGCTCCCTATTCTATTTGATATGGCTGGCTACAGATCAGGCATTCCTTCAGTCTCAGAATAATTCTTACATTTTGCTTCTTACCTTGATGTGGTACTGTCAGTACAATTCAAGCCCAGGTTGTGTCTGTTCTGGCCTGTCTACCACATTCAGAAACCCAACTGTCACACTGCAAGGGGTGGTCTTAGATCACCAAAGGTATAGCTAGGAAGTCACCTTATGATTAAAATTCTATGAATCTCTGAAAGAAAAAAATATTACTTTAATACAATTAAGTCTTGCTTTTCTTTCATGGTACTAAGACACCTTTTTCTTTAAATTTATGAGGAATTATAATGTGAGGTAGCAGGAAATGCTCAAAAAGTTTGAAGAGAAATAAATACTTTATTTGGGGAATAATACAAAGACTTTGAAGTAGGATATTTTATTGCATATTACAGGATATAGCTACATTCTTTTTCCTCGGTTTCATTTCGTATTGAAGAGATCCAATTTCAATCCCTTTCTTTGTCTTTGTCCTTCCAAATAAAATTCCCAAACTCACCAGTCCCTTTTCTTATAACTCCTTCTTTAATATTGTATCCAAGCTTCTCTAATACTGATTGCTAGAATAAAATTACTTCCTTGCTTACCACTGGGAGTCATGGTGCCCACAGTCTTATATTCATTTAATATTAGAGACTGTAAGTGAGACTTGTACCTGTCAATATATAAATCCTCTTACCTTTTATGTCTGAAGTGTTTTTTTCTAATCAATATTGTTCATATCTCTTTATTTTCTAGTTCAGTTTGTTAGTACAGGGCCATTGGATGCAACAGATAACTGAATATTTAAGCTTTCAGTGACTGATGATTTCATTGTCATGGTTTTATACTTGTAGGACAGTACCTCAATAGTTATGATTCATGGAATCATAACATATCAAACATTATGATGAAGTAGTTATAGGTAAAAAAATGAAGATAATAAAGATAATTATCATGATAAAAGATATTTACACAAATTGAGGTACACTACAGATACGAGTATTTGATAGATAAAAAGATTTGTCACATCCTTTGTCAAACAAAATTATAGTCTTAAATGGGAAGAGAGTGAAGTTGTTTATATAAACAAAATGCTAAAACTGTATATGACATGAACAACTATTTAAAAATACTGAAGACATAAGAAAGAAAATTCAGCCAGGGCATGATTAACTCATAAAATTACAACTTGACAGGCTAAGGACATTGAGTATGCTGCTTCCTGTCCTGAGTGTACCATCCTTTGCCAGTGCAGCTGTTTACATGGCAACAGGCTCCAGGTGCCAAAGATCAGTATTCCAGACTTGAAAAGCAGCTGGAAATTTAAAAAGGAAATCCTGAACAGCATGAGAAACAAGGAGACCTAGATATGGAGCATAAACTGCCCAAATAGCTAGCTGACAGCTATATAACAGGACTGTGGGGAAACCTCGGGAGGTGTGATTGGAAAGCAGCCGGAGGCCAGAGATAAGTACCCTCATGTGTTACTGAATGATGGGGCTACATTTTGAGAAATGCATCCATAGGTGATTTTGTCATTGTGTGAACATCATAAAGTATACTTATATGAGCCTAGATAGTGAAGCCTACTATACATCTAGGCAAAGAGTCTCTTACTGGCAACATGAACAGAGGGGTTTGTATATCTACAGGCTACAGAGAACAAAACAACACAAGAAAAATGATGCAGTAAAGGATACATAAACATGAGATACATAAGCCTTCTGTGTGTGGCATAGCATACTTTTTATAGTCAACTTTTTATGTACAAGAGAATGCTCCAGCATCATAATAATGAAGTGAATGTATACTCAATATCTTAGTTTATTTTCATTGCCCTATTTTATTTGTTGTTGTTTGGTTGGTTGGTTTTTTGAGACAGGGTTTCTCTGTGTAGCTTTGGAGCCCTTCCTGGAACTCACTGTGTAGCCCAGACTGGCCTGGAACTCACAGAGATCCAACTGCCTCTACCTCCCAAGTGCTGAGATTAAAGTTGTGCACCACCACTGCCCTCAATGCCTTATGTTTTGTACCACACACAGTTGCATTCACAATGTTTGTGTGACTGGCAGTATAGTAGACTTGTTTGTACATGGCAAAAATGTACTGCACTGCAATGCTCTGATGCCTATGATATCTTTAAACTATAGCATTATTTTCATCAGCTCCATCATCATCTCACATGACTACCTTTGTGTAGATGTCTGTCATTGACTAAACTCCAGTATATAGCACATGACTGTATACTTTGGAACCACAGGGTGTCTTAGAATCATCCCAGTGAGTTTCATAGTTTTCTTACCTGCCTGGTTTCTTTAGCTTAGTTAAGTCACAGGAAGGTTCCTGTCAGAATACAGGGCTTACAAGCAGCAGGGAAGCTAGAAACTGGGGCATTTCCTGGAGCCAGGGGAAGAACAGGAGACAAGAGCCCACTATCTGCTTAAATCTCCCGATGACTGACCAACTTGGTGGCTTAGAGTAATTTGCAGGAAGCCAGAGTAGCAGTGCACCAGCTGGAAAGAGTGAGAGCCGACGTGTGGGAGCCTTTGTGTCCTGCTGGGTCAGGAGCCTGGGGACTGGGACAGAAGTCAAGAGGGTACACCAGAGTGTACAACTTGATTTCAGATAAACAACTGCCCGAAAATGTGGAAAAATTCTGTTGAGTTGGCTCAGCAGGCAAAGGTGCTCTCCTCAAGACTGGCAAGCTGAGTTGAGTCCCCAAAACTCACATGGTGGGAGGAGAGAATTGACTTCCTCAATTTACACTCTGATTTCCACCCACTTGCCATGGAACATGTTTCCTTGACAGCCCCCCCCCCCCGCCATACACATAAAAGAAATAAGTAAAAATACAAAAATAAATTTCAAAAGAACAGTAGAATAACCCTTAAAAACTGGGTAGACTTTTGAATTGTTATATTGTTCTTAAACTAGGTATCAAACAAAAATTAGGCATCTAGAGAATAGTTAGATGTGACAAGCAGCTAAGAAAAATAAAGGCAGTAAGAGAAACTGACCAGACTGGAACTCAGATTCTCTACTTGAGGGGCCTGGATTTGAAAACACATCAATTATGTTAAAAAGTAAAAACATAGTATCCTCAAAATATCACCATATGTCATCAATGGTCAAAAAGATAAGAAATCGCAGAAGAAATGAGTTAACTGAAAATAGGAATTATAGAGCAGAAAAACGTGTTTTGAACTCACTATTTTCCTTGAAGTTTCCTCTGCTTATACCAGGATCACCAAGGAATGCCCTTCTCGTGTGTCCTCTCCTAAAAGAATACTTCTGTATTCCTCCCCCGGACAATCCATTCTTTTCCAACATTTATCTCAGTGTATCTTCTTACCTTGCCCTTCCTTTTGGGGTGGAGTGAACGGTGTATGTGAAAGTGGGATTGTCACAGATGAAGTGCCCCCTCGGGGGCATTTCAGAGAGAAAAGGAGGTGTAAAAGGAAAACTACAAAAAGAGCTTTGATAAAATGGCAATATTAGCAAATTATCCAGAGAGTCAAGGATTCTTTCCACACTCAAGCTTTTCTTCAAAGCAAGAACAGAGCCTGAAATAATCACGTTTCACCAAAAGCATCTTAGGCAAGGACGGAAGGGAGCAAGGGAGAAAGGCTGTGCTGAGAGGTGCTGAACATTGGCCAGTTTCTGGAGTGGTGGCAAAGATTAATCAGCTTTTCACTCACCAGTGACCTGGAACTACTTACTAATGGAAAGAGTGACTAGGGGATTCTGAGGACAGCGGCGTTCTCGATGCTGCAAGGGATTTAGGGCTCAAATTTACACAGGAAAATATTGTGTTCTGTAGCATTTAGAACATTGGAAGGAGAAATATATGTTTAGTTTGCATCCTGAAAGGCTAAAAAGTGGACAGAAGGGGATGCTTCATGTGAAAACAGACAGAGAGACAAACAGAGTGCACGAGAAGCTTAGAAAGGAATGACCACTGAAAAGAAAGATGCATTTAGATAGATGCTATTAATGTTTTAAAGATGCCATGGACTAGTAGTTATGTTAGACTGTAATTGTGGGTCATTTGTATGTTTTTCTCATTTTAGAGAAGTGAGACCCTGAGAGTCATTGACCTCCCCTACTGTGTTTATTTGCTTCTTTTCTTTCCTTTTTTTTTTCTTTTTCTTTTGGTCTGTTAATGTAGTATTATCTACAACAACATGATGTACTTTGGCTATATTTCCCTTCTCTTTCAGAATCAACTCCGTCTAAAATAAAATGAGGATTTTAAAACTTCCCCTCAAGGTAAGATAGGATTGGCCCGGCCCATCCTGATTAACATCAGCCTCAGGTCTATCGGACACTAACTGTGGCAATTGGTGCGGAAAAGCGTGCACATAGGAACACACAAGCAAACAAGCCGTCAGTTGTGCAGAACGAGAGAAAATGAAAAATTAGGTTGTTTTTTCATGAGAAACAAGAAGGGATTTGAGGCTCATCTAAAGGTGGCTCTCTTGATATCATCTCTTTTTCTACCTAACATCTCTCCTTAACATCATCCCAGAGCTTCCTCCTCCACAAAAACAAAACAAAACAAAAACAAAAACAAAAACAACTGATGTAAGACATTTCCTTTCTGCCGCGAATCCAGTCTCTTTATCCCTTTGGTTGCTCCACTGTCCTCTGCTCTGCCTGTGTTAGTGCCTCTCCTCTCTACAACATCTAACCCCAGCAATTTCCATTCTTTTCCTTTCCATTCTACTACTGCTGGCATCTTCTACTTGGGTTAATAAAACCCAACTAACTTTCTTCTTGTCTCCCATTCATTTTCTACGCGGCCATCCTTCCTTCAGCATTTAAAACTGAGTGATAATTAGCTTTTTTCTTCACTCCACCATTCTGAAAAAATATTATTTAAAAACTTACTTCTCCCAGATGATCCTAGTATTTTTTATTAATATTTGCACTTCACTGTGAGATTAAACAACTCTCTAGGCATCAAGGAAACGTTAGAGATCCACAGGCAGGATCAATTATGACCTCAAGAAATATCTACAAATGAAAAGATAAGAAAAGTTAGAAGGATATTTCAGCAATACATACAGTAGGCCAGGGCCAGCAAAGCAGGCTGATCCTGTGCCTCTCTACTCTGCCATCTTAAGTCTGTGAGCTCCCATGCCACAGGATTCTTATTTCCTAGTCACCATATGTGCCTGTGACTCTTCTTTGCATACCATGCCTCTGGTTTTCTCCAAGAAACTCTACTCATCAAAAACTGTATAGACAAAGTATTAGGAGATGATCATGCCATGTAGCAACGTTTTACTGAGTGTCATTATCAGGTAGCTCAGCATTAAGTCCTAGGGATACTTTCATTTTAAAAACTGGTAGTATCAAAATCTAGATTACTGCCCAAATGGCATATTTTTAACATGGAATTATAGGATCAAATTAAAAGTATTCAAGAGACTATTTGTCAGTTAGGAATAAAAAGAACATTTTGCTGTCTTAAATCATAATCCTGTCTGCTTATTAATAAACAAGACCAGTGACATTAAAATTGCTAATCTTAGCAACAAAATGTTGAATGCCAAGGTCAGTGTAGTGCTAAGGGGTCTTGATAAAGGACATGGAAGTAAGACTAAGATATTTCCATTTTGGGATAAAGACAAAGTTAAGAACAGAATCAAGATAAGTGCATAGGACTCAGATATAGCATTTACTAGGCATCTGTCTGATGACATCTCTGGCTCAAGTCTAAGAAAACAGCGTCACAGCCACCACCCATTGTCCTGCCTGGGCTTTCCACCTCATCCAGAGCTGCACTAGTTCTCTTGTGAGTTCTATTCCAAAGTGATGCGGTGTTCTTAAGCAGACTAAGAAAGTTCCTTTCCATAGTTCCTCTTCTTCCCTCTCTCTGCCTTTTCTTTCTATCCCTTTCCTTATTTCTTGTTTTCCTTTCTCCCTTTCTCCCCTTTCCTGCCTTTACAGACAGAAAGCAAAAAGGAGGTGAGGTGATAACCACTTTTAATTAAAAATCCTATTATTCAAATCCTTAACTAGAATAATACGTAATATAAGGAGGCTATATATACGCTGTGTCAACTTAATGAAGAATATTCAGTAATGGTGATTTGTTTATTTTGTAACTGGGTCTTGGCCCTGTTGCTCTGCTTCAAATCCTAGAAACATAAGTTTGAAATCATCTTTTTGTCCTCAGGGAAGGAAGGAGGCATATAGGCTACATGGGTAGGTTTTCTTAATGGAGGTCCTGTGTATTCTGACCCCATTTTGAAGTCTAATTAAAGGCATTCTGTCTGATAAAGTTTTGGCTTCTGAAACTTATACTCTCTCTAGAGTCTCCTGAGCAAAGATGGAGAAACACTAACGACCTCAGAGGAATGATGATAGAAGACACAGCTCTCAGAGCAAGTGTCTCGTCTGTGGCACGTAATAAATCATAGTTTGATATTGATCAGTAGATGTCATCAAGTTGTTGGTAACTCTTATTTCTATTGTAAAGATTAAAAATTTAGGTGAATAGACAACCTATAAAGTACAACAAAAAGACTTCTGTGTTAGACAGATCTAAGCAAAAGTCGAGTCACCGATGCTAAAGGCAGCAGGCATACCTAAAGTAGTGAGAACATCTCCACTGAGCTCTTTGTTTTGTAGACAAGGTAACTCCATTCTTAGAAATTAAGAAACTCTCCCAGGATCCCTTAGGAAGCTGAGACTTAGCCGAAGCCAAAGTAGGGTCTAGTTTCCAGTATTAGCTCTTTTCAGTGGTGAAGACTGAACAGATGTGCTGAACTACTAGTTGAATTTACACGGATCTTAAACTGTAATTATAAAAATTAAAAAGAAACCCACATGTACTTGTATAGATTTCCAAGTAAAATATCTGCTGTGCTCTGGTTGTATAGTTTTTAATACATTCCTTTGAGAATAAGAGAATGGACACAAAGGCTAATAATTTTACTGTGGGAAGCTTGTTAAAAGTGCAAAATTTGCGATATGTAAACCAATGAGAGACATAGATTTAAGCTATGCATTTCCCCTCAAGTATCTATCCCCCTTCTTTTATCTACTATCAATCTAACCAAATATATAAACATTCCTTCCAAAATTACCTTCTGCTTTTCTGTTTATCATCTAACTTTGGATGTATTTGAATTTTTATATGAATTAAATATAACCAAGACATTAGAAATGAAATGCCTTCAGCTCCTGGTGCTATGCACATTTCCAGTACACTTTGCTACGCCTTATGTTGCTTTTAATGCATCAGCACAGTTGAAGCTCAGACACCGAGATACTACAGATCTAGACGCTTCATCCACTGGGGAGTTCATTAGTAGATGTCTTCTTCAGTTCAAAGATGGCACTTGAGAGTTTTAAGACTCTCTAGTTTACTAATTAGCCTACCCCCAAGGAGCATGTTTAACATCACTCAAACCTTTTTACCTTTATTGATATGGGCATTTGCACATCACTGTGTTCATTTTAATGTGTCTAAATCCCTAGTCACATCCGAGGACAAGTACTTCAGGGCACATTAGGAATCCTGTTTAATGATTTCCTTTGTCAGATTTATGTATGTTTAGTTATGAGTAAATAATGGGCTTTATTTTGCCTTTCGTCTAACTAAGCATATTATTTTTATAACTTCTCCCCTAAGCCTCAGGTCATCATAACTACATATAATAAAAGTAAACTCATGGTGGTTGGTAAATTCTTAACTTAATCTCACCTTGTGCCAAATTAATCACAATTGAAACCTTTGACAAGACTCTCTGTTTGATGGGTGATTGTCTAGGAATTAGGGAGTTCCCATGGTAGGTAAACATGCAATTAGTTTTTTAAATTCCATTGCCATGCTCTGTTTATTGTGAGCTATTGTGGTAAATTGTCTCATTTAGATGATTTTATGTAGTTATTCCCCAAGTTTTACCTTGAGTCAAGAAGAAGCAACTGACAGTTATTTTGGATTCATGCAGCTTTACCACACCAAGTCTCTTTCAGAGCTGTGGCTTGCTTCATCTCCTGCTGTCAGCAATTGAGACCCACTGAAGACTGTTTAGAGGTGAGCTGCTGGAAGAGCCTCATAAACACATTGGCTTTCTAGCCTTCATTCAAATCTCTATATTTCTCCTCTTGTTCTCAAGGGTAGAATAACCTTTTCATAAGTTAAATTTTGGCCATGCCCTCTTTCATAAGACCCTTCAGTGGCTTCCCATTGCAATTGGGAAAAGGATCCAGTCATTTTAACATATTGTTAAGTGAAGGTCTGACTTGAGACAGAAAGCTCATTCACTGATTCCCTACAATCAAACTGCAAACCGAATTTATTATATAAACAAATTGAAATCTAATCAAAGAGTATAGCAAAGAACATAATCACCCAAGCCACAATCACAGGCAGCCATCTCATCAGATGATGCTTATCTAAGTCAAGAGCCCCATCACATGTCCAAACAAGGAAGATGCCTTGTCCTAGCTGGTCAAGTGATTCCTCTACTTTCCTTTTGCATCTCATCTATAAGCTCACTGGACCTGCTGCTGGCCAGAGCTCTCTGAACCTCCTATGCTTCTGAGACTGCTTATCCCACAGACTTCTTTACTCAGATAAACTGTTATTACTGGTCTAAAGCTTTTGACTATACACTTTTAATTTCTGCATGCTGCAAGTCTTCAGTCATCTTTCTATTTCTCTTATTCTCCATCATTAATGGAAAAATGCCCTGGAGCCTAGGTTTCAATTTCTTGGACATAAGATGGCAATTTCATATTACAGACCACCATTTACATATTGTTTTTTCTGTTACAGTGTTCATCCACCATTAAAGTCTTAACTATTTTTTGCAGAATTCAGGTTACATATTTCTTTGCTTTATCTAAATTTTATTCTTTGCTTTGTCAAAGTACTTTATCTTTTCATCATAAGATTTATAGGAATGTTAATTACATATTCAGTTGTCTCACTTAAAGTTCATGCTTTATACAAGCAGACAAACTTTATGAGAACATGGGCCATTGCCTCTTTTAATAACTTGTAAATGCCAATATAAAATATATGTACTGTTATGTCACAATAGAACACACCGACTGTCACACAAGTTATCAAAAAACCTTTTAGTGCTTAAATAATGACTGAATAACCTATGATGCTGGGTCTTTTGAGTTATCTCCCAATTTATCTTGTCTGGCTACCAGTCCAGTGTCAGCAACAAGGTTAACTGTTGTGCAATATCATAAGCTATTGGCTCTTCTATCTCCCATGTTAGGGAAATCTGAGCATCAGTGGAACAAAAGGGCATCAAAAGGGATTTTATACATAGGACATTGTAACGAGCAGCAGAAAATACATTTGGCCAGGGCAGGGAAGCTGACGGGAAATATTTTTGTGAACTATACTCTTGATGTGACATAGTATATGAATCAAAGAACTTAATCCTCAGATAGAATGGACATTCAGACCTGCCAGTGTCTTCCTGTCTCTTTAATTTGGCCCCATACTTTCTAAATTAGATCGTTCACTGGGAACTTGAAGCTTTCACTGATTTCCTACTGTAGAACTTACTCTCCTTTCTATAGCCCACTTAAGTCTTTCTATTTAGTTAAGTCAGAATGGAACTAATCATAACACTTGAATTCGTGTTCTTTAAACCCTGATGATCAAGTCATGACATTAATTTCTTTGCATGGCTTCCTGTGTCTTTGCATGATTCCTTACTCCTATAAACAACATTCTAAAATGTCTGGATGACTTAAGGTTTAATCATACAATAAAAGAATGTCTAAATGATGAATTGTTTGAAGACCATGAATTACTCATGTATACCTGAATATTTTCTAAAGCCAACTAACTCTGAGGTGTCTTCCTATGAAATTTCTACTTATTTAATAAGATAAAGAGTTTAAGGAACAAAAGATATCATTTGTGACTGAAACAACAATGCTTTCAAATATTTTGATGTCCTGCACTGTTGATAATTTTTAAAAGTAATATATTGTAAGTTCTAATATCTTATTAAAGATTTTGACTGTGTGTTATTGCCTGGCAGTTTCCCTTTTCATAGAGGTTAGTTTGATTCTACCAATCCCATTCCAGGAAAATTACCTATTGCTTTTGGTACCCATTTACTTGCCTTATGGATTGCATTTGTGGTTGATAGTCTATTAAATTACTGTGCAGATTGGATTCAGGCCAGTGGTTAAAATATTTCTATTAGACTCCAACAGCATACGTGTATCTCCTACAAATTCATGTAACTTTCTTATCATTCTGACCATTTCATTCTGGCAAAGGAGGCAGGATTGGGGGCACACTCAATTTCTCAGGTGCTCATCAGCCAACAGGTTTTAGGAGCTGAGTGTTTGGGAACAGAGAGTAGTTAATGCAGAGATTTGTAGATCACCAGATTGCTACGAGAAAGGCTCATGTTTCACTTTGTTATATTCAACTGGTAGAGAAATGCCCCTCTATTTTAACAACTTCCAAACACCATGAAGCACACTACTTTAATCCATTATAAATATTTTGAAGTGGTGTTTCAATCTATTAATTCTTTGAAAAGGCAACATATTTATCCCTCTTTTTTATATTTTATATATATTTTACACATTTGTGGTGACTCTGTCTTTCTCTCTCCCTGTCCTCCACAAGAAATAGCAAATGTACTGTTGTTTTGCAAACCAAGATGCAGCTGTGAGAACAAGGGTCAGCTTTATTTAAAAATGACACAGGCACCTCTTATTAAGTTTGCTCTTATTTTTGATTTCCTGAAAACCTTGCTTTTCCACTGTGATAAATGCCTCATTGACACAAGATGACTTCTTCCATTATCTAATTGCAAAATACAATTGCCCTCGAGATTCCTCATGCTGATATTATACTGACTCTTTAATTTGTCCTATTATTTCCAGGGCAATGAAGAGGTGTGATCATTATGACAAAAGTTTCATGACTGGTATATCAGTCATTAAGTTGCTGTCAGTAACCATAAGGGAACATGACAATAGCTCAATCTTGGTTCTCAGATTGAATAACATGTCACATAGGACACCAACTTCACTTGACAATTATTGAACCAATATATTGTTTGCCATTCCCTTAGATTTTAAGGCTTAGAGGATATGACAGATAATTTTATGTTTCCTGGACAGGTCTAAGGGAAACCTGCATTGGTAGTAAAATGTTATTTCTGGGTATTCTGTAAAATCATAGCTGTTTGAGTCAGTAAACTGAAAACCACCTTCCCTCACTGGGCATTATCAAATAGACCAGAAAGTCAGAAGAATCACTAACTTAACTCATTCTTTCTCTTCTTGGTATGAGATATCTATTTTCCATTGCTCTCATGCACTCCTGGTTTTTAGATATTTGGACTCTGGGTATTCCTGTGTAAATAACTGAATTAACAAAGTATTTAGCCAGGCATGGTGACAGACATATGCCATCCCAGAACCAGGGAAACTGAGGAAAGCAGATGTATGAATTCAAGATTAGCTTTGGCTACAGAGATCTGCCTCCCTGCCTTTACCTCAGAATATTGGCTTTAAAGGCATGTACCACTATCCTTGGCTAAAGTTTATACCTTAAAATAAATAGAAAATGGAGACTTTGTTCTGAGATTATCAGATAAGGAAAACTTTTGTCATATGTTTTATCAAATTTTATCTAAGTTTTCTAAGACTTTTTCCCACCTTGGATTGATGAAAATTATTGAATTTTGAGGACAAACAAGTAAGTTTCTTTAAGTCTACTGGGACAAATAATTCAGTAGTTTATTATAGATATATTTTGAAGCTCTTTTATTTAATCTAATTTATAGATATAATTTGTTAAAATAATATTCTTTCTAATTTTAGAATCTAAAATGTTTTAAATCATGTATTTTTTGGTAGTACCCCTAGAATTCAGATCTATCCCAAAACAAATCACATCCAATATTTCTAGCCTAGCCTTTTTTTTTGACTTGCCTACCATTGCTATGAAAGAATCAATTCTAATTGCAGATTTTAGCATAGAAGCACAGAGTTTAATATGTATTAGTTGATAGAATTAAAAATAGTTTATTATACCTATTCTTAGCTATATATTTTCTGATGTAATTTTAGTCATAATTTGGGGTTATTTGTAAAAAGATGAATTTTTGAAATGTACTTTATCAGAAGACAATTGTTGTACCTGAAAAATGACTTGTTTGCTCAGTATTCTGAGTTTGTTGCTAACAAATACATTGAGAAATGAACTTTCTGTAGCACCAGCCCCCTAGGGTAATCAACTACAGGCATGTGGACGATGAATAATCAGCAATTGTCTGCTTAAAGATGACAAGGGATTTTATACACATTGTTAGTCTGGCAAAGAAATAAATCTCATTCATTCATTCTTTTGGATTTTGGCAATAAAGCTCTATAAACGGGGAAAACAGCATATTCTGAGGAAGGGTTGCATTCGCAAATATTTGACCAAAAACTTAAAATCACTTTCTTGCTTTGGTTTCATTATTTTGGCAATGTTTATAGGGAGATATTTATGTAAGGTGATGGACTACACAGTGATGGACTACACACAAAGAATCTTCCTGATTCATTTCCTTCTTTATAAAAGGTCAAGATGCTACATGGAACAAAGCAAATGAAGTCAAATTCTTACTAATACCCAGTTACAGCCCATATTAGCTTTATTCAAATCTCTTGAGGTTTTCTTTTTTTTTTTATGCTCACCTTGATTTCCAAATGAAGTAGGGTATGGTTGGCAGGATTTGAAGGCTATAAAGAGAACATAGCATTAACTTGCCACTGAAGCAAGTATGAATGTGCATCAGCTGTAACCTTTTGAAACTTTGAAGTGAGTAGTAGCAATGTCCAGTAGTAAAACACATAGTGGTAAGTTACAATAAAATATAATATGTCAACACTCAGTTAGATGACACAGGGAGTTGGGTTGGCATAGCCATGCTCTGTAAATGTGAGACAATGTGAATATTATCTGCCTTGGACAATATATAATAATGATCACAGTGATATCAGCAAGAGTAGCAATTAGTATTTACTCTTATTCTATCTTTTTTGAGGGATAAAAGCTTCTCTTCTTTATTTTATTATTTGATCTGTTACTTGCTGCCTTTTCTTCTTTTCTGATGTTTCCCTTACATCTTCCTTTTCCTTCCTTCTAACTCTTCAATGATGTCTTTCTTTTTTTATTAAGATTTTTTTTATTCATGTTACATAATAATCACAGATCCCCCTCTTCCCTCCTCCTGCCCCTCAGCCTTCCCTCTATCTTATCTTTTAGGCACTCCATGTGACTTATTGCAGTTGATTCTAATAGTAACTATATAGTATGAATCACCATGTGAACAGAGCTTTATACTTAGACACTGGTCATTTAAAAACCCACCCAGAGATCATTCAGTTACTGAGGTTCTGGAGGGAAATCACAGTGCCTTTGAAGAAGAATGCATATGAAGGTTTTCTTTTATTTTACTGAAAACCAGTTTGTTTTTCAAACAGCATATTCTGACCATGGTTTCTCATTCCTCTTCTCTCAGATCCTCACTTTGTCCACATCCATCCAACTCCAGGCTTCCCCTCTCTCTCTCTCTCTCTCTCTCTCTCTCTCTCTCTCTCTCTCTCTCTCACACACACACACACACACACACACCACATACACAAAGAGTCAAATTAAATTAAAAAACAAGCAAGAGAAACACATACACACCACACACACACACACACACACACACACACACACACACACACACACCCTGCCAAACCAAGAAAAACCCCATGAAATCCAAATCAGAAACTGTATGGCAAAAGGTCTAAGCCCACTTGGTAAAAACTTATTAAACCCCAGAAATCCCTGAGTACAAAAACCCACCAATACCTAACTAGAAAAACCCATAAATCCCTAGGTTTGTCCCAAGGTCAGAACTTGAAACCTTATCCCTCTCTACCCTGGAAATCTCTTCCCTGGAAATCTGCCCCTAAGAAACCCTATATAAGTGTGTCTCCTGCTCAATTTCCTGCTGCTTCTTGCCTGAGCAGAGGCAGCCCCCATCCTGTGTCTGTCCCAATAAATCTTTTTGTGAGGTTTGTTGTGCAGTGTAACTTTGTGGTATTCCTTGGCTCCAAATGCTGGGACACCTTTCCCTTCAGAACTGTAACACCAACATAGGAGAACTTTTTCCCCTCAGAGCTGTAACACTGCTAAGGGGGAAATCTACCCCCTCAGAGCAGTGCTGTAACACTTATAGGAACCATAATACACGGGCAAAAATAGGGCTCAAAATGCTCAAATAAAGCAACATGAGACAAAAAATTTTTTAAAACATACCACTGAGTTCATTTTCTGTTGGCCATCTACTGCTGAGTGGTGTGTATACACATTGAGGTTCACTCCACTGAAGGAAACTGATGTCCCCTTTGCCAATTGGTATCAGTTGCACATAACTTCTTGGTTGAGGTGGGAGTCCATGTCCACTCTCCTTTATCAGCACTGGGACCCTATCTGTCTTGGCTGTGTGGCGGGTCTTGTGCATGCTGCTATAGCCTCTGCGATATTGTATGTTCATCAGTCCTGCTGTGTCAGGAAGACACTGTTTCCTGGGTGTCATCCATTCCCACTGGCTCTTACAATCTTTCTGCTTCCTTTTTGGTATATGTTCCTGAGCCCCGGAGGGGAGGTCGATAAAGACATCCCACTTAGGGCTGAATTTTCCAAGGTCTCTGTCCTCTTGCCCATTGACCAGTTGTGGGTCTCTGTATTAGTTCCCATCTAGTGCACCTTGGAAGGTTCCATGCCACCCTAAAGAGCAAATCTCACTTTGAAGAATAGTTACTTTCCTCTTCTAAGAGTATCACCTTAAAAACAACAGCATATGTTTATCACTGATAATTTTATAACACATTAATATTTATGTTAGAATAAATCATGGAAGAAAGTCAGTGCAAAGTGTTACTAATTCCCTTAAAATTTTGACAGGAGGAGCATGAATTCTTTCTCACTTTGCATTTCATTGATTCAAGATGTATTTTGTTCTATAAAATTTTACCACAGAATCATGTTTAAATCACTCAGGTATATCATTATACCTTAGGTTTGATTTATGCAGTGTGATGTAGAATAAAGAATGGAGCATTGAGATTTCTCTGGCCTGACTTCTAATCTTGGTTTTGCTGTCATGATCATGTGCAAGTTATTTTGTCTTCCCATGTCTTAGTGTAGTAATCTGTAAAATAAAGAATTTTATTTGAGGTCTCTAAGGTCCATCTTCAGCTCTAAATGTGACTCCATGCTTCCTTTAGTTTTCCTAGAAATAGAAGTTAAAGGAAAATCAAACAAGAGATATCTTCTGTCAGTTTTTTACCTATTTACATAAGATTGGAGTTGCACTGAAATTATTAGAACAACAACTAGCCAATAATTTGGAATATTTCATTTCGTTAGAGTTGTGTGTGTGTGTGTGTGTGTGTGTGTGTGTGTGTGTGTGTGTTTACCAATTTAAAACAGCTGTGTTTCATTCATGAATTTACCTACCAAATGCTTTCAATACAGCCCTTATTTTAGTTAACAAGGTCTATTTACAAATTATTGGCTTTGTCTTTCATTTGTTATGTATCTAAGGCACAGCAATAGGTGCTAAACGACAATAAAATGAATCAGGCATGATGTAAATGGACAATGATTGTTAATCATTGAATAACATCAAGATGCTTTTTTTTTTTCACATGCATTGGGTCACTGGTTCCCAACAGCATCTCTGTACAGTTGCTATTCATTCTATAGAACTAATGAAAAACAAGATTTCAGAGCTCTGAGTAGCTAAATTGAGAATGGAACCCCTTGCTGGCTCCAAATCTTGTGCTCTACATTATGACAAAGAGCTTCACTGAAATATCTGAAGGTAACTCCTTCTTCTTACTATAAGGGTTCTTGGGAATACACTTTAGAATTAATCCTCATTATTTGCTCAATTATAGATTTTTTGAGGCAGATTTGTCGAATGGCTACATAAAATTTATAAATGACAGAATACCATTTTAAGAGAAATCAGTCAGGGAAAATCTGTCATTCCTTTATAGACAACTGGCTTCATGAATCCCTCCTACTTGCATGAGTCCATCTGTGTCTGTTGAGATGTCTGTTTTAAATCTACCGTTTTCCAGGTCAACTGTTATATCACAATCCAAAAGAAGTTGTCTGACTCTATAATGTGCCTTAACAGAAAGCAGCATGAAATATTCGGTGAGGCACATACGGCTTGAGGTTTGTAGGATAGACATCATTCAAAGATTCTGGGTGAAATGCTATTGAAAAGAAACAAAAGAAAGAAGAAGATGGCGGAGACAAGCAGACGCAGGTAGGCCTGTGGTGGCGGCCCGAGGAGGTGGACGGCCCCGGCGGCAGCTGGCGGAGACATTCAGGCCCAGCGGCGGCCCACAGAGGTGGACAGGCCCTGTGGCAGAGATAAGCAGACGGAGGTGGACAGGCCCGGCGGTGGCGGCCGACAGAGACATTCAGGCCCGGCGGCAGCCCACAGAGGTGGACGGGCCCGCGTCGGAGACAGGCCGACGCAGGTCGGCGACCTGCGGAGGTGGACGGGCCCAGTGGCAGCAGCCGACAGCGACATACAGGTCCAGCGGCAACCGGCAGAGACATACAGGCCCGGTGGCAGCCGGCAGAGACATACAGGCCCGGTGGCGGCCCGCAGAGGTGGATGGGCCCGGCAGCAGTGACAAGTAGAGGTGGGTAGGCCCGCGGTGGCAGCTGACAGGGACATACAGGCCCGGCGGTTGAGACAAGTGGATGCAGGTGGGCCTGTGGCGGCAGGCCACAGGAGTGGACAGGCCCGGGAACTGAGAGGGGCGGACGCAGCTTGGAGCGGGGACGCCCCTGACCCCAACACCTGGGGAAGAGGCTATCTCCATGGGTCAGAACCAGGGCGAGTCTGGGCACTCTGTCTGGGGACAACCCAGGGCCCAACTGCTGATCCTGTGAAACCCAACAACTTGGAGGTGTTGGTGAGACTACCCTGCTCAGCTGAAACCCATCTGGGAGAGGATTCAGATACCTACAGTTTGAAGTCTGAAGAAACAAGATCAGCTGAGGAGTTGACAAATGAACAAAACGTGACCTGGGAACACAGAAGAAGGCGCTACCCAGCCACTAAACCAGATCACCAGAATCATAAGTATATAATTCACCGACTGAAATCAGCTGTCCCTGAAGAAACAGCCCAATAGCACCAATTTAACCAAGAACCCCTACTAAACCAAGACTAAAAATTAGAACAAGAGAGGCACTCTCAGACACAGACACCACCTGCACCGCACAGAGGAAAAGATGAGTAGACGCCAGCGCAAAAATACAGGCAATAACATAAAGACCTATATGGCAACATCAGAACCTAGTGATTCTACACCTGCAAGACCTAAACATACCATGACAGAAGAAACAGAAGAAATCAACCCTAAAAATGACTTTAAGAGGATGATAGAGGCCCTTAAAGAAGAAATAAAACATTCCCTCAATGAGGAAATAAAAACTTTCCTTAAAGAGGAAATGAAAAACTACCTTAAAGAGGAAATAAAAACTTTCCTTAAAGAGGAAATGAAAAACTCCATTAAAGAGGAAATAAAAAACTTCCTTAAAGAAATGGAAGAAAAAACGAACAAAAAATGGGAAGAAATCAAATCAAGCCAAGAAAAAGCAATTAATCAGACGAAAGAAACATTCCAAGATCTGAAAAATGAATTTGAGACAATAAAGAAAACACATGCTGAGGGAATGCTGGAAATAGAAATCCTGACAAAACGAACAGGAACTACAGAAACGAGCATAATCAACCGATTGCAAGAGATGGAACAGAGAATCTCTGACACTGAAGACACGATAGAGAAAATAGATTCGTCAGTCAAAGAAAACACTAAAGACAAAAAAGTCCTAACACAAAACGTCCAGGAAATTTGGGACACCATGAAAAGACCAAACCTAAGAATAATAGGGATAGAAGAAGGAGAAGAATACCAACTCAAAGGCACAGAAAATATATTCAACAAAATCATAGAAGAAAACTTTCCTAACCTAAAGAAAGAAATACCTACGAAGATACAAGAAGCTTACAGAACACCGAATAGGCTGGATCCAAAAAAAAAGTCCCCTCGCCACATAATAATCAAAACACTAAACACACAGAACAAAGAAAAAATATTAAGAGCCGCAAAGGAAAAAGACCAAGTAACATATAAAGGTAAACCCATCAGAATAACACCAGACTACTCAATAGAGACTATGAAAGCTAGAAGATCATGGACAGATCTCATGCAGACACTAAGAGACCACGGATGCCAACCCAGACTATTATACCCAGCAAAACTCTTAATCACCATAGGCGGAGTAAACAAAATATTCCAGGATAAAACCAGATTTAATCAATACCTGTCTACAAACCCAGCCCTACAGAAAGCACTAGAAGGGAAAATTCAACCCAAAGAAGCTAAACACATCCATGAAAAATCAAGCAATAGATAATCCCACACCAACATACACCACAGAAGGACAACACAACACAACCACAAAAAATAACAGGAATTAGCAATCACTGGTCATTAATATCCATCAATATCAATAGTCTCAACTCACCTATAAAAAGATATAGGCTAACAGAATGGATAAGAAAACAGAACCCATCCATCTGCTGCATACAAGAAACACACCTTAACTTCAAAGATAGACACTACCTCCGAGTAAAGGGCTGGGAAAAGGCTTTCCAAGCAAATGGACCTAAGAAACAAGCTGGTGTAGCTATCCTAATATCTAGAGAAAAAGGATGTTTCAAAAGAGAAGAAGTCTTGTGGCAATGCCTCAGTGGTCCAGGTAACTACCAGAACTCGGAAATCCGCAACGGAGACTAAGGCAGCAGAGATCTAGAGTGGAGTGCTGAGTTCTGGCAAACAGCTGCATCTTTCTTCCAGTAAGTACCTGAACAGGGCTGATGTGAATTATGTACAGTCCAGATTTTAAGAATCATACTCTCTCAGGGATCTCCACAAACTAGTGGGTGTCCTCCCTCACTGCCCCTGTGAGACAGTCTCTGTACGGGAGAGGCCTCACGTGACTTTGTCTCTGGTGTTCCTCTGGGGACATCTGTGTGAGAAACTGTATGCTCCAGAACCAGCTCTCGTGTCCTTTGGCCAATGCCGGAGTGTGAAATAGTCCAACGTGGGAAACAAAAGATGATCCCAATCGGGAATTGTGACATTTTTTTTTTTTTTTTGGATGATGGTCATGTTCTGTTTTGAAATAACCTCTGTGTATTTCATTTATTTTCTTTTACCTGGCGATCTCTGAGCAGGCTTCAGATTTTGACAGTTGATGAAAGATACGACAAGCATTAATGTGTGGGTGAAAAGCTTGGTGAAATTCTGAGTGAAGTTTTAGTTAAAGTTGGTTGAACTTGGGATTGACTGGGAGGCCAAAGATTTAAAAAGCAGAAGATTCTCTCAAGACACAAGTTGTGTGATAATAGTGTGTTTTGTGTATGTGAATGAGAATTTGTAAATGTTGCATTCTAGGCTTCCACAATCATTGTCAGTGCAGATCAAGCTGCAAGTATTTTTTCAAATATCTTAAGTTATATTTTCTTTTTCAGAGCTGCTTCTTATTTGGGGCTACTTTTTTTTTAATTGAGGCATAATTCATAAAAGGGTATATTGTTTTGATGAGACTTTTTACAACTGTGGCTGGATGTCTTTCTTTAGTCTTCCAAGAAGGGCCATTTTACTTTTTTAGAGTTACTTTTTAAAGTCATGAGGTCAACAACTTGGACTACTATGCATGTAAGTGCTAATGCAAATTAAAACCCAAGTTGACCTCCAGCAGCAGTTCATTCTATGTTGACAGTGAGAGAACACTTTGCCTGTTAGGACACTGTTACTCGTGGACTGAAATGCTGAAGAAACCCCTCCCCCTATTTTGTTTTTTGCAAAAATCAAGGTATATTCTAGGGTTTCCTGGTTGACCTCAACAGATAAACTGAGATGATAGTCTTAGTTCAGAAATGATCTGAATGTAGATTTACAGTCTACGTGTACAGCTGGCTAAGTGAGATCGCTTTCACAGTTCTGCATGTATCCCATCGGCTCCCCATTAGTCACTGAACTCTTAAAACTGGTATTGTAACATTATCACAATGTTTTGCGCCAATTTTATAAACTTTACAGTGCAATATGTGTTCCTTTTCTGAGGCAAACCAAAGGTATATTTCTCAAGGTTCTGCTGCTAACAGCAGCGTTGATGCAGGATTTTTTATACATTTGTAATAGATAGAAATAAACCAGAAAGAAAGAAGAAAAAAAAAGTGGTGGAGGAAAAGGTGAACACTGCAAGAATACTCAAAAGGGCTGAGACTTGCAAACGCCAAGAATGGCTTTGCATAGTAAATGGAATAGAACAGCTCTGAACTATAGCTTACTTTTCCTGGTTTGGTCTGACAGAATGATTGAATGCTTTTGTACAAAAATCAGAGCCTTAAAAACAAGGATTTGGTGAGATTGTAAAATGGTGTGCCACTTTGGCAAAACAGTTTGGTGGTTGGTCAAAATGCAAAACATTGTTACTCTGTTACTCAACAATTCTACCCTTAGGAATAAATCCTCAAACTACTGAAAATGTGCACCTATGAAACATGTACATGAAAGTTTATAGCAGTGTGTTGCTAATAGTAAAAAAGTTAAAACAACTCAAATAGCTATCAAATACTGGAGAGAAATAAAATGTGGCTTATTCATACAATAGAATATTATTAAGACATAAAAATGAATGAGAAACTGACAGATTAGATGACTTTGGTGAACCTTTATAATTTCATTTGTAGATCTTTCCATTTATAATTTATAAATATATTTGGGGTTATAAATTATAAATGTACTGCCTCCTGTCAACATTGTATACTTCTATTTGATGATTTCTGTGTCAAACATTATATGGAAATGTTTCCAAGTATTTTCTGTATTAACTGTGAATGAATAGAACAAAATAAATTGCCTGTGATGGAAAAAAAAAAAGAAACAAAAGAAAAACAAAATAAAATAAACAAAGAAAACCTATCCAAATTGTTTTTCTTAGTTCCATATATTTTCAAAGTTTTGTCTCTAAACTGGTTTTATATACATAGCAATTACCTTATGTCAATCAAATCATTCCATAAGAATGAAAATAATCACTAATCATTTTATAACTTTCACCTTGAGGTAAACTTGTGCCCAAAGAGAAGAATTCAATTCCCAGTGCTTGAGTTATTTTTCATTTTGCTTTAAGGCACATTTTTTCCAGTGATATCATTGAGCAATCTGCTCAACTGCCTATCAGACACATAGCATTTTCCTCTTTTTATTGTTTCACAACAATAATGACATTAAATATGCTCTCTAGTTTGCTTTTCTATTGGAGAAGACTGTTTAAATATGGAAAACACTCTCATAGTTTAATTTTGGGAAGGAGGCCTGGTGATCTGTGTTTGGTCCCTGGCCCCCACCCACATGGTGAAAAGATTGAACAGACTCCTGAAAGTGGTCCTCTGACCTCCATATGCATGTCTTGCCATACATTCCACCACACTAAGTAAATAAGTGTATTTTAAAAGTTTAAGATAGAAGTGTGTATGGGTACAGTGTGCTGAACTCTATTCTGGGTACCCACATTTTCTGTCACCACATAGGGCATATCTAGGAGAGGAAGCCTCTCAGTGCCTAGGTGAAGATGTTTCAGTCAAACCATGCACCTGAACCATCATCAGTTCACTCATACAGATGAAAAGCCCTATCAGTGTAAGATGTGTTAAAGGGGGGGGGCGGGTCCTCTTGCAGCTCTATCTTCCACAAGTACCAAAAAGTCCACCCTGAGGAGAGTCCTTGTATGTGCAGTAAGGGTAAGAAGTTTCTTTCAGAGTTCATTCCTTTTCATTCATGAAAGAACCCATGAGATAAAGAACTTACTCTTTTATTAAGTAAAGGGATAGTGTGACATCGTCTCCTTTCTTACAAACTACAGAGCCCATAAAGTGGAGAATATATTCTATATTTTTGACTTGAGGGGAAGGTTTCCAGAATTTAGGTAATGCTCCTAAGTGATAAACTATATGAATGTACCCTCTGAGGGAAAATCTTTCCCAGAGAGCCAACTCAGTTAACCACCAAATTATTCAAACAAGAAGGAAGCCCTAAACTTTTGAACATCCTGCTTGGGATCACTTTTTTCCTAAGTCCATTTGGAGACCAGGTCAACCTACCCTTTGTGTGTGTGTCTTTAGGAAAGGTTTACTTAGGTGCCTTTCTGTTTCCAGTGTTTATCACAACAGTTTTGGGGAAATATGTGTATTCTTTAATTCCTTCTTCTTTCAAAACCTTCTCCAGGTGTACGTGAGCTACTGAGCCCTTCAAACCAAAGAAGAGGAGAAACATCTTCTGGAAAATGAGCTGAAGGTACACAAGATTGGCAATTATTTACACCTCTTTCAAAAACTCTGACTCAAAGTCATAGGCACTCCAAATCAGCCACCTCACACTCCCCACAGTAGTTTGGCATGAGTGCTCTTTGGCATATAAGCATCACCTCACACAAAAGGAACCAGAGACCTAAGGGAAATCATGAGGTAAAATATGCAGATGTGTCCAGAAATAGGCAAATTAAATGAATATGTGGTTATAGCCTATCATTCCAGAAACTGAGTCTTCTTCCATACAACAGAGTAAGATACACAGGGCTCTGAAGTCTTGTTCCTACATAAAGCATTTCATGAAAGATGGATTAATTATAAAAAATTTAGAAAAAATCATAGAGGAATTTGTAATTGTTTCTCTATTAACAATATGTGGATAGTGATAAATATCTCCAAGTAACAGAAACAAGAAATAAATAGTTCTAAATTTACCAAACTAGTAAAAACATGAATAAAAAATATATATGATAGCATTCTAGTAATTTTTTATTAAATATGTTTTGAAAGCAAAAACTTGTTAACAATGAGGAGAACATATTTTTTAAAACCCTATGAATGACTGCAAAAGTTCCTTCTTTTATGCCTTCATAAGTCATTTCCATACCTTCTTAACCTCACCCTGCTGTTAGGCTAAGAAGACATGTATATCACTGTCAAGTCCATCTAGACCTAAATCCCATAAGATCGGGGAAGCTATCAAGTGGAATAGGACACTACACATTTCTTTCTGGCCCATTGCTTTATTTTCTTTCAACTCCCATTATTCAAGCACGTTGCTATTCTGCATGGGAGACTTAAAGAATTAACACGATTGAGGCTGCATAATCAGACTAAGAACAGACTTAAGAAAACATTTTTTTTTCCTAGCTGACGTCCGAATAAATGGGCAAAGCCATAATGTTCCTAAAGTTTAACCAATGATTGAAATTCAATCCCTATCTTTGTCTTTGCATTTTAATTTCAGGCTTACACCACCTCCAAAACCCCTAGTCATGTTAAATCTTCAATACTCAAAAAGATGACCACAAATCCTATTTTTAAATAAAACGAAGTATATCTAATGAGAGAAACTTCACCTCCTTAGGTCTGTTCTCCTATTAAAGTCACACTTGTGTAGTCCTGAGAGTGAAGTGCCCCACTGACCAGTGGTCTGCTCTCCCCAGGAACTCTGCCTTGGCATCTGTTATTTTGTGTGTGGATTTTCTTCATCCCTTCTAATTTCAGACTCTCTCCCTGGACTGCTCAGATAAGTGGTATTCTATAGTTACACATCCCAAAGCCAAAGCTAGAGACAAAACAAAAGGAAGAACATAAGGAAAGGAAAACTCTTTTCTTTGGTCCTGGCTCCTGCTCTTGCTAAGCCTCACTTCCTTCCTTCATTTCCAAAGCAAGTCTTTTGAAGGAATAGCCTGAACTCATTACCTACATTTTTGTGTGCCGGTTACTTCATCAAGGTGCAGTAGAGCAAGATGCATAGATGTTAAGTGTCCAGTTTGATGGATTTTGACTAGCACGTATGCTCAACAAACCCCCCAAAAACACTGTAGTCATGATGGTAAGTATTCTATCTCCTCTGAATGTATTCTCTAGTCTTCTCAGTGAATCCCCACCCATCCTTTCTTCATGCTTCTCAGATTTCTGTAACTACATTCTATCCTTTTACCATTTACTTCTTAAAACAATCTCATGTTTGAAAAAAAAAATTCTATAAGTACTTCACATTTTCCTCCTGAACCATTTAAAATTACCAGCCTGTGCCCCTTATGTCTGCATATTTTTGGTGTGTTTTCCTTTCAGGGAAGATATTATCCTTCAGGGCCATGATGCTGCCATCAGAATGAGGAAGTTGGTGCTGAAGCATCACTCTTAGTTCTCATGCTCAGTATTCAGAATCTGCTACATCTCCTACTGCTTTCACTGTGCTTCTCTAGTGTGAGGCATTCCTCAGTCTTTGATTGCATTTCCTTGTGATACACTCATCTTGGCACATTTAGTCAAACTGGATTACAAAATGTCTTCCACTTGCTTTGTCTGGCATATTCTCAAAGTATATTTAACTTACACATCTTAGGCAGGACACTCAGCAGAATGATAAATCCTTTCAGGTGGCTCAGGGCAATAATTTGTCTCATTATTGATGACATTCACATTGGTCACTTGATGGAGATGATACCTGTCTTGCTTCTTCTACTGAAAATTACTCATGGTCCCTTTGCAGTAAATGCATATTTCATGGTGCTGTAATTTGAGTCTTTGTAAGAATCCTATTTCTCATCAAGCCTTCAGATTATGTGATACAAACATTTTTGTTTCTGTGTACATAAACTCTCATTCTCTTTTTTTTTTATTCAGGGAGTTGAAATCCTTTATTAATACTATTTGTTTGGCAGTCTAATCAGGAAATATATGCCAATTACAGATCCTTCAAGCCTTGGTCCTTTAGGCAAGTCTTCACCATTCTTTGATACTTTAACTTTCTTGCATGGCAGAACACTCAAGTTCACCATTTACTGTGCGGCTCCAGTTCTGGAATCCCATTTTTTCCCCCAATGAACTTTGGGTTCTTTGAAAGGATAATGCTATTTCCTTAGCCATATTTAGTTGTGTCACAAAGGTCAGACTTCCTCAGTAGACAACAATAGATATATAAGCATGCTTATAAACTTATACACTGTGGTGGTTTGAAAGAAAATGGCCCCCAACAGGAGTGGCATTATTAAGATATGTGACTTTGTTGGAGTAGGTATGGCTTTGTTGGAGGAAGTCTGTCACTGTGGAGGTGAGCTTTGGGGTCTCAGATATGCTCAAGGTAACACCCAGTGTCTCAGTTCACTTCCTGTTGTCTTTGGATCAAGATATAAGCACTCTCAGCTCCAGTATCATGGTTGCCTGCAGGCTGCCTTGCCTCCTGACATGGCAATAATGGAATAAATCTCTGAACTGTCAGCAAGTCACCCCAATTAAATGTTTTCCTTTATGAGTTGCCATGGTCATGGTGTCTCTTCACAGCTGTAGAAACCCTGACTAGACACACACTTTTACACTTATATAACTTTATTAATACATCTTGGGTATACAAATATACATGGAGACTTTCAATGTTGATGAAACATCACATAGCTCCCTCTAGTTTTGTTTTTTCTTTCTTGCATTTGTAACTCCCTTCACTGACAATGAAGAACAGGCTCCCACTACTCAACATTTTTACTGGTTTGAACATTTTTCCTAAAATAATCTGCTTCATGCCACTCTTACTTCCAGTCACTCATGCCTTATACCTGGGCCAGATGGCCACTGCTAAGACCTCTTCACCTTGCCTGGATTCTGATATCCCATGCAAGATATCCCTTCTACCCACAAGGATCCTCTCCTCACAATTAACCTCTATAATCTGTGTTGGACATGGTCACCCCTCCTACATGGATGGTGTCCTTATTCTACCTGCACTATGACACCCATCCCCAGCCTCTCTGCGAGGTGTGACTCTATTCCTCTGCCAAGACCTCCTAAGACTTTTGATGGACCTGCACTTTTACTGAGAAGGATAGCCTTTCCTTCATCCTCATCTCAGGAAACCCTGCATTTCTTTGCTCTTTATACCCAAAGCATGCCATAGTCCCTGCCTTCCTGTAACTTTACCCTTTCCACCTGGACTGTGACAAGTGGTGCTAGGCTACTGCAATCTATCTTGATCCAAATGTTGAGTTGATGTCAATCTCATTTGACTCCTCCTAGAGCTCCACATTTTGTACTTGGTTTAGCCCCCATCTATATCCTGAAGCCCTAGATACAAGTATAATGCATTTCATGATAAACCCTTTGAAGAAATAACCAAGGTTAGATGAAATAACAAGAATGGGTGTCTATTCCAATAAGATGTATGTTCTTATACAAAGATAAAGAGACACCAGGGATATATGGTGGGAGAAAAAGCAAGTGAGGACATTGTGAGAAAGTGGTTGCCTGAGTGCCATGGAGAGAAGCATCAGAAGAAACCAGTCACTTGACTGGACTTGAAAGCTCTAGAACTGTGAAAAATGAATTTCTCTTGTTTAAGTTGTAGAGTCAGTTAGTGCCACTGTCAAGGATTCATAAATGAAAGGAAAACGAAAAACAACCTTTACACTTCATCTTGTGCTATAAACTACTTCAGTGTCCATGGTATACGGGACTCTCAGTTAAGAAGGTCACAGAGATTGTTTAAATGCTAGTGGATGCTGTTGTGTCCCTCCTCCTCCAGTCTGTGTTGTATTGATCCAAAAGAGCTTGGCATTTAGAGATCCAATATACTAGTCCTTCGAGGAGAACTTGCTTCCTCCACGATGCCTGCCTCTTCTAAAACCTATATTTGAATATTCAGTTTCCAGAATAAGGTGATTATTCTTAACTGACTAAATCAGTTCTTATCACTAAATGTAGAGAAAGCAGAACATTAAAGAAACATAGAGAAGAAAGCATAAAGACACGATATCCTGGATTCCACAAAATAGTTTCACAGTTCATATCATTTTTATTTTGCCATATAATTGAACTCTACAGATTCACTGATTGCATGGGAGGCATCTTTTTATCAACTGGGACCCTATGTTTGGATTTGAAAATTATTCTGCATTGGCTCTGACAGCTTCCAGTTCGTCTGTATAAACACTGGTAACACTCTCGTCTGTGGTTGTCTTTGTAGTGACTACTAGCAGGGAAGCAGGAAGTCTCCGGTGCAAACAGATACATGTTCTTAATTACTCACTGAACTCAACCAAGCAAGCCTCTGTGGCGCTGCTCTTTAAAATTGCCTCCGCAGAAGAAGTGCTCTTTGGCAAATTAGGAGAAAGCAGCTCTCTCCCTGGGCTTTGATCTTGAAGACACAGGGGACCCTACCCTGAGGAGAGCACTTTTACCTCTTTTAGAGCACAGCAGCACCCACAGAGCCTCAGTCCACTTCAGCTCACTGATCCTGGCAAAGCTTTGCTCTATGTTACTTTGAATTTAAGAAACACAAATATCATTTACTCTTTTTCTTTCATTTACCTGTTTCCTGTCCTGAAATCTCTGCCTCATTTGTTGCTACCAGCATTTACCCAGTTGTTCATATTTACAATTTTTTTTCTCTCTTTCTTCCATACCAAGTCTATGACTGTGTCTTATTGATGATATCACCATAATTCATCTCCTTTGGTCAACCACTGCAAGCTCTCAGTGCTGGAGACTTGTTCAGACTTCAACCCGTTCAGTTAGATTACTAAAATGATTTCACACATGGTGTAGGGGGAAAGTTTCATGCATGTATATTGTTGGCAATGAAGGATTAATTTTTGTCAATACCACAATTCTATGTCTCTCATTATCATCAACAGCACTGATATAAAACATCTCAAAATATCATAAAACAAAAATAATGTAGGAGATGCAGTAGAAGTACATGAACCTTTTGACTTGAATTATTTTATTTGTTTTATAGTACCTAGGGATACTCCTCAAGATAGAATTTAACTATATAAAAATATCATATTGTGAATAATCTTAATCCCAAATTCATCTATTTGTTTTCCCCACACTATTCCATACATCTAAGCATCATGATGTTTCATCATAAGATAGACTCCATAGAATAATTGTATATTCATGAAAGAGATTTTGAGATATTAGAATCATTTGCATTTTGTTGCCTTCCAGAATTGGATCTTCATATGCCTACATCTTTAATGACAATTTCTGTCTTAGGTCTATGATAGCCATTCTACAGGAAAATATCAATACAGGTATAGCAACTGAGACATATATTAAAGATGGGCATTGCCATGTCATGAATTCTGAATGAGAACAATGTTATGAACAAAAACAGCACAATTAATTCAAATGAAGCTCTCTATGAATGGAGAAAGATCCTCATGGACTCTTTAATTCATAGGAGAAAGACAGTGGTAAAAGACTTGGCAAGTGGATGTTTGGAATCATAGAAGCAGTGGGTCATTCTCTAGCATGTTGAATAAAATGTGAGTGAAATAAGGTTTTCAACACATTTTGGCCAGGTGGCCTGACTATGAGACTTGTCATGGCTATCATGACCCCTATCTAACACAAGGTCTCATTCCAGTTGCATTCCAATTGAATGCCTTTGCATATTTGGTTGTTCATTGAAAATGGGAAAATAGGCCACTTTATTGTAATTTTTCCACTGTGTAGAGTAAGGGTACATGTTTTCACTTGTTTCTGACAAGGCCAATGAATCATCGTTGGCTTTCCATCAATTTCTCATTGCAGCTTCCTATGAAACCGGAAATGTATCTCTATAACTACACGATAAATGCTTTTTTAGTATGGCAACGGCTCTTGGGGCTGGATTCAGCTTTTCTACATCAGGTTTTCTCTTTATATGGAATCAGTTTCAGGATTTAAGTAAATATCAAAGGCATTATAGCTCTATTTTTCCATAGCAATGAACTCTTAGTTTGATCTACTTACTACTGCATTTTGGCAAATGTCAAGGATCAGTAAGCAAAGAGGAACTTGGACGCCTCTTTGGACCAGATGAAGGAGGTATTGTCAAAGGTCCTGCAGCTTGTTCATATACACCTATCAATTTATGACACTTAAACCCCAAGGCAAGGAAGCAACCAGCTTCCCTGCAGATTTCTCACAAACTGAGCAGATGGGTGTGATCTTGAGCAGCCAACAGTGCACATATGTTCCTAATGTGGAAAGGAAGATTCTGAGCCAAGAATGCCTGCAAAAGCCTGCCTCATCATACTTTTCTCTTCAGGTGGCAGCAGTAAATAAGACCCTCTCCAGGACTAATTAAATAAAATGAAAAGCACAGTCAAACATTAAGGGATGAAATCAAAGACAGTTATAAAAAAAAATAGACCAAGGATGATTTGATCTCTGTGGGAAATTCTGGAGAAAATTTCTGACAAAATTTTCATTAGAATGTCATCAAAGTGGTCAGCATGTGTTTAAACCTATGGGTTGGTTAAAGCAGATATTAAGAATGTAAAAAGTACACATGACAAAACCTTGGGTCCATGGATGCATAGACTAAATATAACACTTGGAAATGTCAGTTGTTTTCTGCACGTCATGAACCTTACCCAAATTATTAAAAGAATTTTACTGTAATTGACAATTTTTCCTTAACAAATTAGAAAAAAAAACAAATTCTCTCTATAACTTTCAGTGACTGTATCAGCTTATTAAAATATACCACAAGCCTGAGCACAATTCCTCCTTTTAAAACTTAAGGTATATGGATAGATTCAGGGTGTGAAGAAATAATTGCCTTCAGTTGAGTGCAAACCAATGCCTCATGAGGATCCAATGAAAACTTCCCATCCACTGGTGACACAAAGGACCATGATTAAACTAAGTTGAGTCACAAAACAAAACCTAAAGTCATAAAACTGGGAAAGGGGCCATTAGGGAAGACCAGAAGATATTGATAGGGGAGGAAAGGAAATAGGAGGAGACAGGAAAGTAATCAGAACACATTATCTACATGTATGAAATTTTCAAACCTCAAAGTTAGTTAATAAAAAATCTTAGGATCCATGATGACTAATTTATACAACACAAATGAAACTATTGAGGTAGATATGCCTGCTGGTGCAATAATGGCAGAAATATCATCGAAGTAACCTATCACTTTCTGGGTGGATGTAAGTCCTACTCCGTATGATGAAACTCATCTCTGGAGTCATTATCAAGCCAATAACCTGTGGTTGGACAGGTCCCAGAGGAGTTTGCTAAATGGATATAGCATTAAAGTAACTCTTAATAATTTATCATTATACCCATAAATGTATGCATCTATCAACCCTCATCAGAGTAGCTTTTATTTGCAATAGATGTTAATTTGTACATAGACCTAAAACTGATCAAGGTACAGAAAAATAAGAGACCATGGAATAATCACCTCTACATGAGACGTCTGTATCATACTCCCTCCTCCCAAATCTGAGGATCATTGAATAATATAAAGCAGAAAGATTGTAAGATCCTGAGGCAATAGAAGACTGCAAGAAAAAATGTTTTCTGGACATAGTTGGGCAATTACTTAGATGTAACAGTAATCATGTTTGTCAACTATCTGAATGATTGATGCACATGATTTCAGGGCCTGTTATTTCCTTACACGGATGCTAGTTGCTAGACCGTCTTGGAAGCCTGTGCTTTATAGCTGATAGACAAATCCTGCAAGAAAAATGCCTTGATAAGTTTTCCTTTTTAATCATAATCAAAGGAATGAACCTCTACTGCCTCCTTATAAAGGTCCATAATCAGATCATAAATACAAACGAGTTCTCAATTGTTTCAGCTCTTTATGGTGAACTGGCTTTTCTCCATTTTCTCAGAAACCAAATGATTGTGAACTTGAAGTAATTTGTAGGTCCTTGACATGTAGGTTAGATGAATATATTCAGGACTGAAGAGATGGCTCAGCAGTTAAGAGCAGGTGCTTCTCTGGCAGAAGACCTAGTTTTTGATCACTTCACTAACACTGGGCAACTTAAAATCACCTGTAACTTTATCCTTAGGAGTATTAGACTGTTCTGTCTCTGTGGCACTGCATTCACATGTACATACTCACATCTTTTTAACAAGAGGAATGTTTTCTGTTGTTATTCCATCTACATACAAAATTTTTGTCACTCTATATAAATGCTATGTGACACATTCACACAAACACACATGCACCTAAATAATATACACGTATGAATATTTCAAATTGCATTTTCTAATATATTTGACAAGAGCAGAGCCATTGGATTTGTATGCTGGGAAATTCCCTTCACTTTCAGTGAGTTAAGTAGGGTTGTTGTGCCAGTTTCAGTGAATGATCAACTTTACTTTCCTGTTTCCATCTCAGACTCTAAACATCATCTATAGTTTATGCTTGAATTATTACATTTCATTCTATGAAGACAGAAGCCAGTGTTACTGTATGTTTGTTCAAACAGAATAATACACAATATCACCTTAGGAATATATGAAAGGTTGAAGGGGAAGTGAAGACAGCAACAGAGAAAGGTGGAGTAGAGAGAAAATAGAATTCAAAGGGGTCAAGATAATGAAGAAGCGATTGAGTGGGCAAATGGATAATGGATCACATTTTGGTAAAAGATAAGGCAAAAGAAGGTGTTTTTCTCCCTCATTTTGAGTGTCATATGGTTAGTAAACCTAAAGTGTTCCAATGGTTATAGTGGTATTTACTCTCAGTTCCCATCCATATGTTGAATTCTTGTTAGAAAGTTCATGTCCATAGTCTAACCACTTCCTTCTCATTCCCATGTGGTTTGAAAATCCCCATGCCTTGTTATCCTTTCCTGCTGTCCTTAATTATTTTTAAAGAGTTATTTTATATGAGTAAATGTTTTGCCTATATGTATGTCTGTTCACCATGTTTCATACCTGGTGCATGTGGATGTCAGAAGACCAATCAAACACCCTAGAGTGGGGTTAGGGATAGGTGTAAGCTGGGAATAGTACTTCCATCCTTTGCAAGAATAACATGTATTCTAAACCAATGAACTATCTCTCCAGGCCCCCCTTCTTGACATTTAGAACATTTAAAAGTGTGTGTGTGTGTGTGTGTGTGTGTGTGTGTGTGTGTGTGTGTGTGTCTTTCCATCATGTGGTTTCCCAGGATGAAGTTCCTGAGGTCAGACTTGACAACAAGTACATTTAGCCCTGAACCATCTCACTGACCCACTACCTGCCAGCTTTTCAAAAAATAAGCCTGTTTTTTTTTTTATTATGTCCATTCCACAATGGAATCCACAGACTGTGTGGTTCAACTAATATAAAGCTGATTCTTGTAGTTCTGAAGGCGGGAGTTCCACATTCCACTCCACAAGTAAGAAATAGACCACAAGGAAGGATCATTGGCTCTCCATAAGTCCAAAGTATACCAGAACAGATATTATATGTTAAAGTTATAGGACAATTTTTCATTTCCTGTTCTACCTTCAGTGCATACAAATGTAAGTAATGGGTGCCCAAGTCCCAAAGTAACTCTAATCATAGTAGAACATAGCTTTACTGGGTTCAGTTCACATACTCTCTCTCTTTCTCTTAGGTTGAAGGTCACACTGCTAATAACTCTACCATTTTCAGGTCACTGTGATGATTGCATTCCAATGACCATTGACATAGTCAGGACTCTGTAGTGGATCTGCCTAGCTCAGGTTTCTGGCTGGGCTTTCAGACATTTTGACATATTCTTAGAAATGGAAGTCGAGACTGTTGAATCTCAATAGTCTATGCATTTTGAATGCCTGGAGAACTAGCATCAGATGGATGAGGATGCTTTGAGGCTTATTCCTTTTATCTGTGGAGCAGAATACTGAGTAATACATAGAGGTACTTGAGCCATGGCTAGAAGGTACTGAGCAGGAGGCACCAGTGGCCTGGACAGATGCCTTAGTTTAAGTTACATAAACCATCCTGTCCTTTCAATGCTCTGGACCTTTGAGGGGCAGAGATAACTACAAGTATATTAGAAATGATGGCTTCTTCCTTTAGTACTGCTGATTTTTTAAAAGATTTATTTATACATCTATTATATATATATATATATATATATATATATATATATATATATGGGTGTTTTGTCTGTCTATACCTCTACACATTAGAAGAGGGAATTGAATCCCAGGAGCCTACAGTTATGGATGGTTATGAGCCAGCTTGTGGGTGGTTGCAATTGAGCAACCAGGCCTCTTAACTGCTGAGTTATCCCTCTTGCCCTTAGTCCTGATTCTTACCTCCTGGATTTCTCAGGTTCTTACTGATCTCTTTAAACACATTCAAGTAGCTCTTAGCTGTTCTGTGCTGAACATGCTGTTTTGTTCTGTATATGGCCAGGCTGCAAATTTTCCATTTTTTTTTTTACAATTTGATTCCATCTTTAATTATAAATTCTGCCCTTAGGGCATCCTTTTGCTCCTTAATGTCAGCATAAGTGGTTAAAAGTAACCACTCCATTTCTTCCCCATTTCTCTTAGAAATTTCTTCCACTAGAAATCCTAGTTTATCACCCTTAAATTCCCCTTCTACATAGCTCCAGGGCATGGTTCTAATGCAGCCAAGCACTCTGCAACTGTTTAATAAGGCTAGTTCTTCCTTAGCTCTCACTGAAATAGTCCTCACTCCTTTACTTCTGAAACCTTCTCAGAATGGCCTTTCCCATTTTGTAAGCAGTCTGGTCAAGACTGTTTTGTTTCTGAGACTTCCAAGGCCTGCTGTTTTCTGGGTCTTCATCAAAATGGCATTGACCCCCTCCTGGTACAGTATCCTAAGGGGTTTTACAACATTCTCTTCCACTCTGCTCCAGCCCACACACACATATCCCAGTCCTAAAGCTGCTTCCACATTTGCAGGTATTTTTACAGCCACACACTGCTTCTAGGTGCTAATTTTTCATCTATGGTTGATTTCTGTTTCCTAACAGAACACCAGGGACTAAGTATATTGAGAATGGAAAGAGTTCATTCGGCACCTACTTCTGGGAAGTAGGAAGTCCCAAATCAGGTGATTGTTATATAGTCAAGATTGTATGTAGTCAAGTCCTTAAGATGCAGCTTAAGAAGACTGGCAAATAGGGATGCATGAAAGAGAATCAAAAGAAAGCCAAGGAAGCATAAGTCACTGCCTACCATTCTGCTCACAGGGTAACTAACCCAGTCTCATTGATCCATTCCATGGACCTTCTCTTCATGATGCAAATAAGATCCACTAGGCCTCACCCTTAAATACTGCTGCATTAGGGACCATTCATTCACTTGAAACTTTTTGAAGACGAATCAGATTTCAGCCATAACAGTCCCCAATTGTTCATACCATTAAACTGATGTCATCAGCTATGTGAAAACATCTCAGACTGTCAATTCAAGTGGCTTCCTTGTTAGCTGATGTTCTCAAACTCTTTTTGAAGTTGTCTTGTCTACTAGTTAGATATACTTCTTCACTTCACTAGGTTCAGTAGGAGAGCAGATAAATGCTTGTATGTTGTGTGTTACATCAAGAAATTTACTTTTGTGTTTTCTCATAACATTAGAAGTTATACCCATAAAACCACACCAACATGACCCAAACAAGGATGACATTAATGAACATGCCAAACTAGATTTAAAAAAGATCCCATGAGGCCTCAACCACACATAAAGAACTATAGTCAACTGAGTAAAGCTGGGAGTGGAAGAGGGGGCATTCTGCAAGCAAGAGCACACCAATTAGTTGTCCAATATCAAATAATCATCTCTGAAAGTGTATATATAACTAACACTATATGAACTGAACAAGTTATATTTAGAAATACATATGTATGTCACAATCCATATATTCATGTAATCACAATTATTGCAAAAAAAAAGACCATCAATTTGAAGGAGAATAGAAAGAGATATGGGAGAGTTTGGGGAGGAAAGGGAAAGGAGAAATGTTTTAATTTAATTATAATCTCAAAAAACCCAACAACAAAAAAGAAGGTCAGTCTTACATGAAACCTATTGCCTTCTTTGTCTCTGGTTCTTTCTTCCCTGGAATTTTTAAAACTAGCTATCTTACCAGGAAATCTTACCTGGCATGCCACATATTACATATGTTTTCTGCCCACTGTTTTCCTGATTTATATAGGTTCTAGATTCTCTCTCTCTCTCTCTCTCTCTCTCTCTCTCTCTCTCTCTCTCTCTCTCTCTCTGCCTGTCTGTCTCTGTCTCTGTCTCTTTCTCTCTGCCTGTCTGTCTCTGTCTCTGTCTCTATCTGTCTCTCTCTCCAGGGTCTCAAATAGTTCAAGCTGGCCTCAAAATGCCAATACTGCCAAGGTTTACTTTGAACTCCTGCCTCTTTCTCATATCTTCCATTTGCCTTGACTGTAGTCTTGAACCATCATATGCTATTAATGTGAAGGATTGAGGTTTGAGCACTATTATGGTGATATTTTATTTGTGCTAAAATGTGATTTTATTTGTATGTTAATAAATAAAGTTGCCTGGAGATCAGAGGTAGAAGTGATCCGTTAAGCAGAAGTCCAGCGGTGGTAGCCCATGCCCTTAATCTGATCACATGGCAGGCAGAGTCTCTATGTGGTCAAGGACACAGCCAAGAGGGGTGACCTGAGTCTTTAATCCCAGTACCAACCATAGAGACCAGAAGGTCTATATAGACAGGCAGTGACGAAGAAGTCATGTGGCTGAGCTTAGAGCCAATGAGAAGGCAGAACAGGAAAGAAATAAAAAGACAAGTCATATGGGGAGAAGGTCTCTCTCTCAGTGGAAGGATGGCAGCAAGTGGTAAGATAAGGTGGTCTTGGCTCTTCGCTAGTGCTCTGATCTCTTGGACTTTTAACTCTGTATTTGGCTCTATGTTTCATATTTAATAAGACTGTTTAGAACTTTGTCTACACACTGTAGTTACCTCAGCTCATATTACCTACTTTTAAAATTGAAAATAGATTTTTTTTCATACAGTGTATTTTGAATATAGTTTCCCGACCTCATCTCTTCTTATATCCTCCTCAACTCACTTCCTTGCCCTTCCAGTGGATTTTTCTCTCTCTCTTTAGAAAATAAACAGGCGCCGGGCGGTGGTGGCGCATGCCTTTAATCCCAGCACTCGGGAGGCAGAGGCAGGCGGATCTCTGTGAGTTCGAGGCCAGCCTGGGCTACCAAGTGAGTTCCAGGAAAGGTGCAAAGCTACACAGAGAAACCCTGTCTCGAAAAACCAAAAAAAAAAAAAAAAAAAAAAAAAAAAAAAAAAAAAAGAAAAGAAAAGAAAATAAACAGGCAAAAGGCAGAATAGAATAAAACAATCACAGAAACAAACAAACAAAAGCAGGAGGAGCACATACACACAGACATTCATACACACAAACCCCATAAAACCACAAAATCAGAAACCATGATATTATCTACTTTTAAGAGCTATTTGTTGGGGAATATTATTTTAAGGTGTGTTACTTTTGTTTATGTTGCATTTGTTTAACTCTGTGAAGCTGTGGTACTGTGCTTGTCTAAAACACCTGTTGGTCTGATAAAGAGATGAATGGTCAATGGCAAGGCAGGAGAAAGGATAGGCAGGGCTGGCAGGCAGGGAGAATATATAGAGGGAAAAATCCGAGAGGAGAAGAAGTAGCCAGAGAAGAAGGAGGACTACAAGTGTCAGCCACCCACCTACACAGCAAGCCATGGAGTAAGAGTAGGATTTACAGAATAAACTGGGAAAATCCCCGAGGCACACGGTACATGGGATAACTTAAAGTTAAAGAAAGCCAGCAAGAAACTAAGCCAAGCTTAGGTCAGATATTCATAATTAAGAATAAGCCTCCATGAGTGATTTATTTGGGATCTTGTTGGTGGGTCCCCCAAAAGAGTGAAAAACAAAACAACAGCTACTTACTAATGTTTTGAATTTGATAACTGACTACTGGGCATGTTGGAGCACACCTGTAATACCATAATTTTGAAAGCTAAGGAATAAGATTCATGAATTCAAAGCCAGCTTCCATACATAGAGAAGGCTTATCTCAAAGTAAAAACTAAAAGGATACATCATTCTAATGACGCTGAGTAGACTCTGATAATGCAAATAGAATAATTCATGATTTAACCACATCTTTGTTTGCTTTTATTTTTATGACTTCCTCAGTTGCTTACAGTTCTTTGTGTAGGATTGAAACCTTATGGGCTTTTCTTAGTCCAGATTGGCATGTTCATTTTTGTCATCCTTCCTCTGCTCATGTTTGGGCAATCATATTTGTGATACTTTGTGAGTGTAGCAACTGATATTACTAGGAGACATGGAACAGCAAACTCCCTGATCCTCTGGCTCTTAAAATCTTTCCAACCATCTTCGGTAAAGAGAAGTTTCTTTGATGTGGGGTGAATTTTGGCACTTCTCTGTGGATATAGGGACAAACATTTATTATTGTTAGGGAGTACACTGGATTAGCAAATTGCTGTAGGGTCTCCTCCAATAATCATGACTTTCCTAGCACTGTGTAGTTTACTAGATTTCCAGTACCAAGCATGCTCTGCCTCTTGTTGAGCAGATCTTCAGTCCAATTGAGAGCTGTTAGTTACTACCAAGATATTTGCACCACAATGAAACTCTTAGTGCCATGTTGGTCATTGGTGTTGTTCATAGGCATCATAGCTGAGTAGAAATGTTGGTTAACTCCTTCCTTTGGAAGCTTGCATGATGCCTTCTGGTGCCATGATAGCTGTTTCTCGGGTACAGAGCATTTAAATCACTTCCAGCTCTGATGTGTCTGGGCCCTGTTTCTCTGAAGTGCATGGTGTCTTCAGCAATAGGGACATCCCTTCTACTACATTTAAGCCTAGATATTCTCCTTTTATGATATGAAATTTTTCCATTAGTTTAAAGCCCCATTTATTTCAGTAAGTCATTAGTATATTTTTCTGAGTTGGTCTGCAATTTGAATGCTTCAATGTCAATATGGCTTCTTATATTACTTTGAAAGTAAATGCGCATTGCTCATAAAGGGGAGTATGTGCTTATATGTATGTTTGCCTATGCCTTCAAAATGTTTTCTACTTAGGAACTCACCCCAGCTTGCACTATCTATTATTTAGATGCCCTCTGGGTTTCATTTAGGGAATAAAAATGCTTCTGGTAGCTGAAGGTCATTAGACAGCTAGCCAGCTTCCACTGTAGGTAGGGACCTGTATATATATTCTTGTGACTTCCTAGATCCCATGAAGGAACAACAGAAAATATGGCAGGGAAGACTCAGTTATGAAGTACTGAAGCTCAGGCTGAGATTTCTCACTAGAAGCTGTGCTGGGCTCCAAGGATGGTTCTTCTCTGCATTCACTGAAATGCAACAGTCCTTTTACACCTTACAATGCCATGTGAGTAATTGTTCATTAATGCCTTGAACACCCACTATTTCTTTGCACTGTAAGAAGACAGCCAGCAAGCTTTACTTTCATGATGTAAGAACAAACAAAAAATGTAGAGCCTTCAGTTAAGATTCTGTTCAAAAAGCATCCATGCCATGGATCATATTTGCAAAGCTTCCTTATGTCTGTTTGGAAGACTAAGATTTGAAAGCACTGGCCAAGTCAATAGGAATAAAACAATTTATACTTGCTGATAGCTTATTGTTTTGAACAGGTAGTGTGTTTAGTGGTGTGTGTGTGTGTGTGTGTGTGTGTGATATACACACAATTGAAGTTTAATCTCTATTTTTTTCTGCTAATATAAATGTGATTAAAAATATTTCCCATTTGTTAGCCGGGCGGTGGTGGCGCACGCCTTTAATCCCAGCACTCGGGAGGCAAGCCAGGCGGATCTCTGTGAGTTCGAGGCCAGCCTGGGCTACCAAGTGAGTTCCAGGAGAGGCGCAAAGCTACACAGAGAAACCCTGTCTCGAAAAAAAAAAAAAAAAAAAAAAAAAAAAATATTTCCCATTTGTGACAAGGGACACCAGATAGGTTGGCAGTAAAGCAAGGAACAGACATGAGCTGTCTCAGAACTGTACTAACGGCTATAGAATTTGAAAAAGAATGGTCCTCCTTTTCAGATAAATCACCTCAAATTAAGGAAAGAAATCCTGCTCAGATTCTATTCTTTCCTTGAAAGTATTTCTTGTCAAAGTGTCAGAAGTTTTCATTTCCTCCACGCTCATGGCCTCAGCCAGAACACAGCATTGATATGAGGCATTTCCTTTAGTGCCCTGGTAAAAGTTAATGCCGTGTATAATAGACTGAAGATTGGCTTGACTTAAACCATTCTCATTCACTCATGGGTAGGACATTTAATTTGAAGGGAAAGTTTGTCCTAAAAGCAATTGTGCTCGTTTTTAATTTGGTTGATTCTTTTTTAGCTCTGGCTCCAGCAATGTTTACTCTGTAACTTTTGGACCAAGTGGCAACAGGCACTGAAAGCCCTGGAGAAAAATGTCACTACATTTCCAGTTTCATTTTGTCACATATTTTACTACTGGTGGACTCTACTCTCTTTTGCAGAGGTAGCCGTGCCCTCTTTCCTAAGGGTAAGGCATGGTGGGTTCTCCACCATTTCACCTCTCCACGAGTCACCACTCAGTTGCATTCTCCACTGTGGCGTGGTCATTCTGACTTCTTCGACGGGGTAAGGGGACAAGATTATTGAGAAAGGCATGAGGCATAGTGTTTCGATGATGATTCTTGTTACTGCCCATTCAATTATGTCTCCCATGACCCCCAGTCCAGTTCAGTGTTTGATCCCCTGACACATCTTGGTATCTCGGGGAAAGCCAGCCCTTAGATCTTCTGGGTTCTCTTCTTCCCTTTAGCTTGTGACCTCTATGCCCTTGCTTGCTAGGCCCTGTCCTAGGAAGCTACAGAATAGCTAAAGAACAGCTTCAGTTAGTGCGGAATCAAACTTGACTTACTAAAAAGTGCGTACCTCAGAAGGCTCTGCGGGATGCGTACAGCCTGAGAAATTAGTGCTGGTAGGAAAGGTCTTTTTTTCTATCCCGTAGGTCTAATTAGTTTCTGCAAATACTGCTCAATCAGGAGAGATCAGAGGATGTGAGCCAATCCCCATGATGGAGAGCTTTGCTTTTCCCTGCTGGAGGAGGGCATATCACACAAGTCTTATTTTCTTTCTTTCTCATTTCCCTCCACGATCCTTCTTTATGCTTTAAACATTATTTAAATTGGTTCAAGTTACAATATGTGTGCCATCATTGTTTTGTTGGAGTTGAAGGAAGCCAGAGGTTAAGATTTGATCAGATAACACGATTGTGGGCACATGTTTTTATGTTAATAATGATTTGATCAGGCCAGAGAAATGGCTCTGTGGGTAGAGTGTTTATGGAGCAAGGAAAATGACGTGAGTTCAGATCCCATGTAAAAGCCGTGGGAGGAAGCCTTCATCTGTACCCCCTACCCCTCGTACTGTGGTGGCAGAGATCCATTCTTACCTAGTTTGCTGACCAGCCATATTAGGTGAAACCATAAAACCTCAAGTTCAGTGAGAGACCCTGTCCAAAAAAAAGAAAAAAAAACTGTGAAAAATGATAAAGGAGGAGATTTGTCAACTTCTGGCCTGTGCAAATAAACTGGTACACGCACCTATATGCACACACATTTGCACACATACAATAACTGAATTTTCCCCCAAACATAGGATAAAAATTGCTAAGTTTTACAATTCTTTTTTCAATTCCTACCTCTCTCATCCAGAAGCAGATGTCTACATATATGTAAGCATCTGCTTTGAAGAATAAGCAGAATTTACGGGGTCAAACCAGAGCTACTCACCCTCCAACTGCCTGCCTCCTCCTCAGGTTGGTCAAAACTTGCTATGGTGCTAAATAAAAATTTTAGGAGGCCTTCTGGTACTTGTTAGTAAATCATTACTCACAAAATTAATTTCAGGGTGTTATTTCATGCTTTTGGTTTTGTTTTCTCCAAGTGTAGCCTCTCCCTGTCTGTGACTCAGAACTGGTCCACCTGGGACGTTTTTCTGTGAGAAAAGCAGATGAGGCTGTATATCTTCAAATTCATTTCACTCTTCATAGCTGGGTTTACAAGGAAACCCCCATGCTGGCCTCCTCAGTTCTGTTGCTGAGATGTGGCATAAGCACAGAGTACACAGAACAAGCCCTAATACCTCACTTATGAACAAGCTATTGGCAGTAGCATTAAAGAAAGCAGTGCCAGTGAGTGGAAGATGGCTCCCTCAGAGATAAGGAAAGAAGTGGATATTTCTAAACAGCAATTCTATCTTCCAGCACTGGCTACTTCAGCCCAGTGTCTCTTCAGCCCATGCCTCAGAATGAAAGTATGGAGAGTAAAACTAATCCAGGCTGCTAGGCTCACAGCCCCAAAAGGAACTGTCCAGCAGATTCTGTTTGCAGATCTACAGAATGCACACCTATTTTGTTACCAGTTCTGTAGTCACTTTTTACACAGCAATAGCTAACTGATGATGGGGAGATCAGAGGCCATCAGAACTACCTGATGTGGTGGTATTCTAATTGTACTGAAATGTGATTTTGATTGTATGTTAATAAATAAAGTTACCCTGGGGTCAGAGCTATTAGAGCCATAGCAAGAGTGTGGCGGTGGTGGCACACGCCTTTAATCCCATAGATCTCTGTGTGTTCAGGGATACAGCCAGCATTGGAGACGTATGCCTTTAAGACCTGGGGGGCTGTACATACAGACAGTGACGAGGCAGTCACGTGTTTGGGTTTGCAACCAATGAGAAGGCAGAACAAAATACTATAAAAAGACGGACAGACAGGATATAGCTCTCTTTCGGGAAGCTGAGAAACTGCAGGAGGAAGGGTGAGATTTTAGCTCTGAGCTCTGACCTCTCGGCTTTCTCTTTTACATTGGTTCTGTGTTTCTTATTTAATAAGACTGTTGGTTACATCTACAACCTGATTCTCATGAGACCCAGTACTGTCTTCAAGAAACATCTGTCTTTGCTCTGCTCTATATAGAATTGCAGTTCCTCACCACCACCATCAAATCCCCTGCACTGTGCTCATGAACTGCCTCTGCCATGAGACACAGGCAGAATTATCCTAGTGGCCATTTGTCCTTCAATTTCCTGGTCTTGTCACATGCTTCTATGCTTTCTTACAGATCTTGTGAGGCCATCTTTCTCACTTTGAGCAGAACCACCAAATAGTCCCCACATAGGAGGAATGCTCTCATGGTGGTTCCTGGGCCTCAAATGAAGTGTGTATTCATATAAGGATCACATCAGTTAAAACCACCTTCAGGTCTAGGAGTGTCTTTGGAATTTGCAATTTCTTCTATGTTCTTGAAACCTCAGCTTTGAAACTGAATCAATCTCTCTCTCTCTCTCTCTCTCTCTCTCTCTCTCTCTCTCTCTCTCTCTCTCTCTCTCTCTCTCTCTCTCTCTCTCTCTCTCTCTCTCTCATTTCATATTGGTTCTTCAATGGCAAAGCAGTTGGCATTAGCAGCAGTATACAAAGGTTCCTCTTTACCTATATTCCCATTTCCATCTTGTGCAAAAATCCACATGGGTATGTACACATACAAGGGCCTTCTAATTTATTTATTTATTTGTAGCCATTTTTTTTAAATATACTGTGTTTATTTGACATAAAATTTCTAAACCATTTAAACTATCACCTGGTATTTTATAATTTATGGAATTTTAGGCCATATTTTTTTGCATTGTTTTCAAACAATGATAGCATTGGTTATAGTGACCATGTTATGATACTATAAGTTGAGGAATTTTTAATTATCTATTCAAGTGTGTGTGTGTGTGTGTGTGTGTGTGTGTGTGTGTGTGTGTGTCTGTTTATACACAGGTGCACTCATGACAGTGTACATTTAGAGGTCAGATTACAGCTCTCAGGAGTCCTTTCTCTCCTGCCATCTTCTGGGGTCAGGTCTGCAGTGAAGGCTCTCTAACCACTGGATGACCTTACAACTTTAACTTCCCATTAATGTCATGTATTCAACACAGTAAGACCAGACTCTTTCCATTCAACTTTGCAGTTCATTACAGCTTTGATATTTCCAATCATCCTGCCTCTATGATTCTACGTATAATGTAGAATTTATGACTTCATTTTTTATATTTGATATCAGTGATGATAGAGGTTGTTATTTTTTTTAACCAAGATTCTTTTTTTTTTTTTATCAAGTCAAGCCAATTGAGAGTAAATTGGAAACAATAAAAGAGTTCTTATGATGCACTGTACTTTATTGATAGAATCACTTTGCTGGATATAGTCATTAATCAGGTGTGCAGTGGACACTCAGCATTGTTCTCTGTGCAGAGAAAACTAATGAAGAAGTATGTGGTGCTGTCAGCAGCGTTTAACAGCCTACTTCTTAGTGGATGACATGAATATACATAAATAAATAAACAAATAACTAAAGGATCTGTATTAGAGGATATATGATGGCCTTCATCATTCAGATGGGGCTGTAGCTGAAGTCATGGCCTACAGCACAATCTCTAGTTTCATATTAGGGATTTTAACATGCCTATATCAGGCATGGGACTTTCATTTTTAAGCAGGAGCTACTAATGCTATTCTAACAGCCTCTTGTGAAAGTTTGTGACAGTACTTCAAAGTACAGGATTTAAAAAAAAAACCCGGTTGTTATAGCTTTTTCTTTCTTATTTTCTTTTTAAAACCAGAGTTTGGGATAATGTGTAATAAGGTAAATTTATTATTAAAAACATTGTGGAATATACTTTCAGAATCATGGTGTGACCAGCTTACTGCACATCGTTGCTATATAATTAATATACTCCTCATAGATATGACCCGTATGTACATGTTACTATTGAGTTTAATATAATCACAACAAAATGTTAAATATGTATGCATATAAACATGGAATGAAAATGGGATATAAAAGACAGAATATGTATGCTCATGTTGGCACATACAATGAATGGAGTGCACAAGTCTTCTACCTTCACGGGAAGAGTCAGTAAGTACAGTTACTCACAGGACCATTTTGGACTATGAATTTGAATACAATGGCTCTTTCTCTTTAACATTCATCAATGGCTTACAGTTTCCCAGTGAAAGATGGGGCCCCAGGAATCCCTGATCCATCCATAATTGTCTGTTGAGAGGCACAGTCTTGTGCAAGAAAGAGTAGACAGCATGCAGTGAGTGCTGTGGGTTCATGAGTGCTATGGTTGTGCCATGCCTATATGATGGTTTCCTACCATCCAGTTCTCATGTTCTTTCTGCCCTATGTTTCACAAGGGCTAGATTTTCATATTCATGGGTTTGTAACCAATCTTCTGTGAACACTATTGTACTAGTTCACTATAAAGGAGGGTAAATCCTACCAATTATCTCATTGGTATTTCTATTAACTTCATGCTTTTAGGATCCTAGCATTGAATACAGTGCTTACGAATTCATACTCCTTCTCCCTCATATACCTCTATATAAATTTGATTGGGAAGTGAGCATTGTAATTTTTTTTAAGTGAAGCCTACTTTAAAATGTTGAGTTATAGGGTAACATTCTCTCTGACCACTCACTCTTCTTGCAGAAAAAAAAAAATACATCCCTAAATAAGAATAAAATACATTCTTACATTGCCAGATCAAATCTTTTCACTAATGAATTTTTTTCCGTTTTGTTTTTAGTGTTGTTTTCATTTGACAAGTTTCCTGATCTGAGAGTGAAACCTGGTCCCCTTTGTCTTTGTTCATTTAGAAAGTATGACTACCATTGCACTTCTAGAAATATTTTCTTTGCCACTGTAGAGGAAAATGCATGTCAGTTTTTAAAAATCATTGTGCATATTTTTAGTCAAACCTAGCTCTGTATGACACTTCAATGAAGTGACACCGTAAGGCAAAAAGAGGCTTCTCTGCCCTTTGCATGTTAAGAATGCAATCAATAACCTGAATCCTTGAAGATGAGAATCATCCAATTGTCAGGAACAATTAAAACGGTAGCATTTCATGCAGGGTTTTCTCACTACTTATTTGATCATAAAGATTGTGAAAAGACAGAGCAGGACATCAGGCCCTTTGATGGCCTGTTATCATCAAAGGATTCAGATATCAAGCTCCCAGGGAATGGTACTGCTTAAGTTCTGAGGTAATGTTTATATCATTGACCAGTGACATTTCCAACAAGGGGCAACCAGTTTCAGCTAAATTTTATAATGAATGAACTGCTTCCAATTTTCCTAAATATTGATTTTCATTGAAGAATGTTACGGCTTTCATGCCTCATTCATTATATGTATAATGCCGTGTACATCCTTAGCTAGACATTGAACTTTGCATTTTAAAATCATTACAGCATACTTATTGTGTATAGCACATTTGTAGATAAGGTGTTACCTGAAGTCTTCCAAGTCTGCTGCTACAGACAGATTCAGGAACTTCATTAAAATAATTGAAGGCAATTCTTCCCTGCTGTGACTAGAAATATCTTCTCCCTAGCTTTTACAGAGTATGTATTTGTTACCCATCACAAAATTTGTTTGTAAGTGAAACATATGTTTTTAGTGTCATGATGAATTTGTTAATTTAGATTCCAGCATTAAAAATTCAATGTTTAATACATGTAATCAAAAACACAGCACATATTAGGGCTTATAAAGAACAAATTTTATTGTCAAATATTTTGCTGTGGCTTGACGTCTTATAGGTCTGTGAAAATTATTCACAGTTGTCTCATTGTTACATAAAGGTGACATAAAGCAAAGAAAAAGAAAGACCCTTCTCATTTTTCTAAAACATGCTCTAATATCTCTAACACACATTCTTCAGACAAATGTATGCACAGATTATTTTAAAAGACAGTTGTTCTAAGGAACAGATTGCATCTTGTCAGTGTTGTGAAGGGTTGTGATTGTTCTACACAGTGTCCTTCTTCAGGAGAGCAGCCCAAGTTCAGGATTCATTAATAGACCCTCCATTTTGTGTTACTCTGAGCTGAAAGTCTGCCCACTGTCCAGCCTAAATTCCTCATGCTTCTGTATCAGCCCTGTTCCTTTTGCTTCACATTTATGAATATTGAAACATGTACTAAAGTATAGGTTTCGCCAAACTAGGATAAATTTAGCTTCTGCATTTGCTTTCTCCTTCAGAAATTGTCCTGTGATGTCTGAGCAAAGCATTATTTTATGGTACTGCTACATTTGCCTTCATTAGCATTCCATTACAGACAAATATAGTCTTAGCCGGTAGAGTGAAGTTAATGAAAAACAATATAAGCTCCTGTGGTGGATCAGGCCAAGTCCTCAGTCTCAGCTTCCTCTAGCATCTTACCTTGTTGGATTTCATGTGGAAAAATGAAATATTTATATTTCATGATTTGAGGGGTTTTTGAAATTCCTTTAAACTTGGGTGTTAGATTAGCAAGACTTGTAATTGCTTGTTGTTCAGTGAAAGCCTCTTTCTTGATTGTTGGATGAGTTCAAGAAAAGAATGATGGGTGATATCCTTAGCTTCCAGTTAGATTCACCCTCCTAATCAAGCTCATATTTTTTTCACAGTCCCTTAGACTCTAGGTTGATGATCTGGGAGTTTAAAGCTGATGACCTATTTCTTAGGTACACTCTTGGGATCCTTTTCTGAGAAAACTCAGATTCTTTGGGCACCCCTTTGTTTTTGCCATTTGAACAAATTCTCTGCAGAAATTGGAGTGTCTGAAGAGAATGTTGACAGAGGGTAACTAGAGGACACACTCACCACAGTGCACACTCAGCTGTGGAGGGAGGGGAAGGATTCCCCCACCCCTGCCCTTTGCTATTGGTCAGTAACTAAACAAGCATGCACATTGATATTGAAAGGAAAGTACACTTGCCAAATTATTTTTAAAATTAGAATCCCTGTCTGTTCAATTCTTTGTCTTTCCTCTGCCTCCTTTTTTTTCTTCCGTTTAATTTTACCTTGGCCCTTTATTAAGAAAACAATCATCACTGGGGAAAGAAAGCATACTCCTTTCATATCTTTTAGTGCTTGAAAAAAAATTAACAGAACCTTTCTTCTTCTAAATATGAGGTTCTAAAATAACTTTCCCAGGATTGGTGTGAATGGAAACTCTTTGTTTTAATTAAACAACCCATGACAGAGAAGTTCCAACATGTCCCCCAGGTAACTCTTCACATTATAAATGAGCATACATATCCTGTAAGGATGTGCTCATATTTCAATTACAAGGCGATGATGTTCTGTTTTCGACTTCAATGATTCTGCTTTCACCTATAGATCTTTTCCAATTTCTGTTAGTAACAAACTTAATTCTCACTTCTGTTGCTATTCAATGCAATCCTAAAAACAGCCACTGTCATTTGAAAGCCTGAAGCCTTCCTGATCCTAATTAAGAAAATTAAACATGCTTTATCAGATTGACGCTAACTCACAAAATCTACAGAATGAATCATCTGCATAAACATTTCTGTACAGTCCATGCCATTTTAGATTGAGAAGTCATGCTGAGCAAGCACAGAAGGCTCTCCGGGGATTAAGAATTCCATGCATTCGAAGGACAAGAAAGTGACCAATTATAATGAGTGCTAGTGGCAAGGAGGGTTAGGGCAGCTCTGGTTTCTCCTCATAATTTCACCCATGCTAAGACCCATCATCACACACGGGTCAACCTCACTTTTAAGACAACTCACTCCCTTACATGTTACCTGATTCATAATCACCATCCCAGTTCTTAATGAAGCTGAGGAGAATCATATTGACTTTTGAGAGTTCTTAGAGAACAGGAGCCTGCCTTTATCTCTGAACCTACTTCAGTGCTTGGAACAGAGTTGATCCCAATATATCTCTGCTTGTGTCATATCTTAAGGACACTGAATTCAGTGAAACTCACGATCGAGCTTTGATTGTTTATGTTTTTTTTTCTATTTTATTATGACCCATTCATCATACATAAGGTTTTATTATAATGTTTTTGTATACATATATTATATAATTTTGTGATATTTCCTGCCTTTATCCTCTCTTGTCTTAGTTCTCAGTTCTATAGCCAATCCTCTTTCTCCTTGCAACCATACCCTCTTCTATTCCTCTTGTGAACTAACAAATGTCATTAAAATAACCAATGGCTTATGGTCAGGAACATGGGTGAGGGGTCAAGCCAAACTCTTGACAGGACTCTATGTTTCTCTCTTTCTCTTTTCTTCCTTTTGGTCATGTTTCTGCCACTCTGAAATTATATAATAGACCTAAGCAGTCTGGGACTTCACAACTTTTACCTCTCATGGACTCTGTGGTATTGTATTCCCCCAAATATTGTGCATGCTAATAAACTTATCTGGGGTCAGAGACAGGGCAGCCACAATATTAAACATAAAGGATAGGCAGTGGTAGCACACGCCTTTAATCCTAGCACTCCAGAGGCAGAAATCTATGTGTTCAAGGATACAGCCAGGCATGGTGACTCATCACGCCTTTAATCCCAGAAAGCAAGCCTTTGATCCCAGGGAGTGGTGGTAGAAAGCAGAAAGGTTTATAAGGCGTGAGGACCAGAAACTAGCAGCATTTGGCTGGTTAAGCATTTGGCTGGATAAGCATTCAGGCTTTGGAGCAACACAGTTCAGCTGAGATTCATTCTGGATGAGGACTCAGAGGCTTCCAGTCTGAGGAAACAGGACCAGCTGGGGAATTGGCAAGGTGGGATAGCTGTGGTTTGTTCTGCCTCTGACCTTCCAGCATTCACCCCAATAACTGGCTCAGGTTTGATTTTATTAATAAGAACTTTTAAGATTCATGCAACAGGACTCCATCGTTTGTCCCATAGGACATCACAGGTGAATCCCACCTGAAACCTTCAACCAGGAAATTAAAAGATTTTAGCAGAGACTTTATGTTATTGTTTGGAGACAGAGTCTGACTCACTATGTAGTCCTGGATGGCCTAGAAGTTGCTTTTTAGACCAGACTAGCCTTGAGTCCAGAGATCTATGTGCCTTTACCTCCTGGGTGACGGGATTAAGAGTATGCACCAATAATAGCAGAAACTTCTAATAATAAACTTAATCTTCCATTATGGGAACTTGAGACAATACACTTTCACAGTTGAGAATACATTTTCAGAATTTTTCCTACAAATATCGGCAAGGACAACAGTATTAATATTCATCCATTTATCAGAATTTAACCTATACATATTAGCAGTAACAACAGTATTAACACTCATCCATTAATCTAACATTAAATGATTCAACATGAGAGCACTAGATAAAATGCTTGCACTCCTTATCTTATTTACACTGTAGACTGATGCTATCAGTTAGAAAAGAAACTAAGTGTTGCTATCAATACATTTCAGAAACATGATGCCACACATTGAAGATGACATGGCCTGAGACTGTGGGAGGTGGAAATGGAGCCCACATCTCCCGACTGACGGTCTGGTGTCCCTTCCTGTGGTCATGTCACCTGTCCTCTAGCCACCTTTTCTGAACCGCTGAGCTGGATATGGTATTGACCTCTTGGATCCACGATCACCATGAAACAAATGAGCTGGGTTTCCAGATAACTGGCAATCAGAAGCAGTGGGGGCTGCAAATATGAGCATCAGTGAGTGAAAGCAACAATTCTAGATGTTTTGGTACCTAAGCCTTTGCATGCAATTCTGTAGAGTTCTGCTTCTTCATATAGAGACTTCATACAAAGGTGAGAGAAAGGAAAAAAGATTGCATTTATCTTAGCAATGGTTTAGCCTTAGAAAGGACTGAGCACTATATAGGTAAAACGGTATCCATGGCAGAGTAAACTACTGGATCCGGGATGCTTCCTAAAGTGAAAAATAAGTGCACTTCTCTATTTTTATTCTACCATATGTAACTTGAATATAAAGCTTTTATTCTTTTTTGTCAGAATGGATAAGAATAATCTGTCTAATGAATCTCTATGACATGCCTTATTTTCACAATTAGATGATATATATATATATATATATATACATATATATATATGATGTTTCTATTAGTTGTAATTTTCTTTAAATAGTCTCCCATTTAATTTTCTCTCTTCTGCATGAGCAGTAATTCAATGACAACTTCTGCAGTTTGCACAGGTATATTTAGGCATGCTGAGGAATAAAGCTGCCTTTGGCTCATAGTATAGGCTTCTATCCAGAGCCCAGAATTGCTCTCAGAATTTACTTTTCCATTAATAAGCCCTTGCACACCATGGAAATCACACAGGGGAGTTTGTAAAGAAAGGGTTTCTTTTTCTTTCTTGCAAAGGAGTCTAAGTCAAGGATCGCTATGGTAGACTAGATAAATGGACTGAATTCACCTGCTCAAATGTTTCCCAAAGCAAATCCACACAGTAGGAATTCAGTTTCCTTGATGTACCACAAACTTCTTTGAATATTTTTTCTGCCATCCATCAACATTTCATCAACACATGTATTTTCAGTACTGTTACTTGTTTGCAAGGGGAGCCATTTCATGGTAAATGCTTTTATTCTCCCCGCCCCCACACTCTGTTCTTTATATTCTATGCACTGCCTAAAGAAAAAAGCTGAGGAGAAATGAGGGAGAAGACTATCGAGTGATTCTATGAACCAATGCTAGGTACAAAATAAGGATAAAATGAAATAAAAATCAACAAACCTGTTATTTTAGTTTCTATCATTCATTCATTCATCCTGTCACAGGATGTACACTTATTTGATGCTTATCTTTTGCCAGGAACTCTTCAAGGTACTAAGACAGGGGCATGTCTCCCCTGAGAAGCAACTTGTTTGAGTTGCTTGCTAACTGATTGAATACCTTTGATAAGTCTGTTTTCTATAGAATTCAGTTTTTTCAATTATTAATCAGAAGGCTTACTGAATGGCCCAGTTCTATGACTTGCAGACTTGAAGAGATTGTACAGCCTGGTATGGCCAACTCAAATCTGAAATTAGTTTCTGTAATAAATGATGACAAAGAATGTGAAGAAAACAAACCCAACCTATTCTCTGTTGGCTAAAATTAAATTGGTAAAGCCACTATTGGAAAACTCTATGTTCCCATTTCAAAACAACTAATCAGGATGACCATTTAGCTATCCCACTTCTGGATATATAGTCAAAGGAAAAGACACCAGTGGAAAAGGGATTCCCAAATATCCATATTTATTGCAGCACTATTCATAGTTGTCAAGATATAGAACAAGCTTAGGTGACCAATAACTGGAATGCGTAAAGAACACACACACACACACACACACACACACACACACACACGCACACACACACACACACACACACACACACGCTACATTATTCTGTCACAAAGAATAGGCAAACAAGGTTATTTGAAGAAAACAGGTAAAATTTTAAGTAGAATAAAATTTTAAGTAGAATAGCATTGTAAGTTTTATCTCAAATATAGAAACAAAGAAACAAGGTACACCTGCAATTAGAACAAGTGCTTTCAGAGAACAGGTAGGGAAGAGCAAGAAGGAAAAGAGGCCAAGAGAAGAGAGCAGGGTAAGTGAACTTGTCTGATCAAGACATGATATATGAATATATATATACAATTTGGTGAAAACGTATTTGTACAACTAAAATATATTAATTATAATAAACATGAAAATCAAAAAAAATTTCCAGATCCATTAAGAGAAAACTGAACAAGAAATAGTAACTCGAGAAAGAGGCACAATAAATTACCAAGAGAGATTTATCAATTCTGGTTTTATAAGCATGGTATTCAGTATCGGTATCGTATTTGACAGATTAATCAATGTCATAATAAAATTATAGCATGGGAAATTGATTTGAGACTATCAGTTATGTAAAAATGTCTGGCATCTTAAAGTTTTAGGCTTTGGAAATTGTTTTTGTAATAATTATCCCTGAGCAGTACTGGCCTCTGGTGACTAAATCTGTCTTCGACTTACTGGACCGTGAGCAGCATTGTTCACAGTGGCTCCTCCTTCCTTCCCCCTTGAAATCTGGCATTCTTACAGATTCCAGATCACCTCATTTTCCTGACCATCCTGAAAGAAGCACCCCTTTCATCAACCCAGTTACTTATGACTTATAGCAACACATTGCACCTCAGAGACACATAAAACTCTGATTTGAAAATTAAAATGAGAACAATAACTCTTAACTAATTATTAACATAATGATTATTTAAACTTACACTTTTTTTGCTTCTTCTTTCTTATCTATATAACTGAAAACACTTGCATGACCCAGTACACAAATATCAGCATCTGTTTTCTCTGTTTTTAAAATTACATTTAGATGTATTTATTTTTAATTTTGTGTATGAGAGGTTTGCATGCATGTACATATATACACCACACGTATGTCTGGTGCTCCCAGAGGTCAGAAGAGTGCATCAGATTTCCTGGGACTGGAGTTATACCTGCTTGTGAGCCATTATGTGGGTGCTGGGAACTGAACCCAGATCTTCTCCAACAAGTATTCTTAACCAGTGAGCCACCTCTATAGTGTCCACTATCTTTTTCTTTGTATGTACTATTTTGGTGATTTCTACCAGTGTCTTTATGGTAATAATCACTTCTCTGCTGACAATACACACATTTCCTTTTTTACCCTGATTTTCTTTCTTTGTGTATACAACTCCTTAGTCAATAGTGAGTGTGTGTGTGTGTGTGTGTGTGTGTGTGTGTGTGTGTGTGTGTGTATTTCGAGTTAGTGTCTGGAACATACTTTGCTGGCCTGAAACACACTTTGCAGACCAAACTAGCTCTGGCTGAAACACACTTTGCAGACCAAACTAGCTCTGGCTGTCCTGGAATTCACTCTGTAAACCAGGGCAGACTCTTAACTCACAGAGATCTGCTTGCTTCTGTCTCCCAAGTGCTGTGATTAAAGGCATTCAAAACCAATGCCTGGCAATTTAAAATAATTTTAAATTGTGCTAATTCATGGGTATAATGTGACAGTTATATACATGTGTAGAATATATTATGATCAAATCAGGGTAATTAGCATTTTATTGTTAGATATTAATTTATATTAATAAGTGACACTCATGTGCATTAAGGGGAAATATAGTGTAATTTTTTTGTTTTTGTTTTTTTGAGACAGGATTTCTCTGTTTATCTTTGCGCCTTTTTTGGATCTTGCTCTGTAGACCAGGCTCGCCTTGAACTCACAAAGATCCACCTGGCTCTGCCTCCTGAGTGCTGGGATTAAAGGCGTGTGCCACCACCGCCTGGAAAATGTAATATTTTAACACGGGTGTGTGTTTTAAAAGGAAGTATCCAGAGGATTTAAAGTCCTCTGAGACTGGACAGAACAGAGGAGTCACAGCAAACATGGTGAAAGGAGGTACTTGGTCCTCAAGACTTAGCATAGCTGGGTACTTACACATAGTCCAACCTAGCAAGCTCAACAATGGGAAAGGAAGGAATACCAGCTTGTCACATATCATCATGTCAGCCCTGTGAAAACACCAACTTTGTATTATCCTGTGTTATTTGCCCAACACCTAGTACAGTGCCTTGTATATCTAGAGCTTTGGATAAATAGATATACCCTCTAGGAAAAACAAAACAATACAGAAAAAAATTAAAATGTCTTTTCCTAGTTTGTTTCACTGTTGGTGTGATAAAACACTGACCAGAGTGACATGGGGTAGAAAGAGTATTTCCAGCTAATGTTTCTACATCACAGTCCATCTCAGAGGGAGGCCAAGGCAGGGACCCAAGGCAGCAACCAGAGAAAAGACACAGCTTACTGGCTTATTCTCCATTGCTTGTTCAACATACTTAATTATAAAACCCAGGATTACCTGCTCAGGGATAAAAATCTCATACATCTATCACTAATAAAAAATTCCCCCACAGAGATGCCCACAGGCCAATCTGATAAAGAATATTTTTCAGTGGGGTTCCCTCTTATGAGAAAATTATTCTAGTTTGTGCCAAGTTGAGATAAACTAACCAGCATAATGGTGGACAATAAGACGGGAAATGAAGTTTAACAGATGGCAAACAACCTAAAGTCTTTAGTAATAGTGATATAATGACCAGATACTGAGAGAGGCTTTATGTTTTACACACACACACACACACACACACACACACACACACACACTCATACATGTGCACACTCACACATGATGCAAGAAATTACGTGACAGCAATGACACTTGAAGCCTTTGAGCACTGGCCAAAATGATCCTGGCCACGCAGGTTTTGCCAACTTTCTGCGAAAGGAACTATGTCTTCAGTACTGAATGAAACTATGTGGCCAACTTTCTGTGAAAGGAACTATGTCTTCAGTACTGAATGAAACTATGTGTTACTTTTATGTTCCCTTGGGAATATTTTAGGCACTAAAGAAGTATAAGGAGGAACATAAGAGTAATTGGTTTTGAGGGAAAATCCTTTATGTTCTGTTTCAAGCTGCAGAGGAAAATTTTAATGATAGAAACCATGAGGAACTTAACTGGCTGAGGTGAATTTCTTTCATTACATATTAAATGTAACTACATAAAATTGCTGTTGTTGTAGGTTTAAAATGATTAGTTATTGAAAATTTTATATACTTCTACCAATAAATTTGAGGTTTTCATAACCATTAATTTTTCTTAGCTTTATTAAAAAATGATTGACATGAAATTATATGTACTACAGGTGTATACTGTAATGATTTGATATATGTATACAATCTATAATGATTACCATAATCCCAGTAATTAACCTATTCATTACCTCACATACACACCATTTTTGTGTGAGCTCCTCAGATTTACTCTTAAACCATGTTAGATTTCAAAAATCTATAGAATGTATAACACTATTGCTTACACTGCAAGTGTCTTCAATGAAGAGACCTGTGGGCCAGCATTTTTTGGAACATGATGGTGCAGACTAAGAGCACGTATAATGGGACCTGTGTGGCTTGGGTCCTGGAACCCTGACTAAGGGCAACAAGGGAAGGTCAGACACACACACAGACATATGTACAGGAAAGCTGGGATCACATGAGGATGTGCTCAGTCTGAACCTGGAACCTCAGCATGTTTGTTAGGTAGTCTCAGTAGGAGGTCTCTCTAGGCCAGCAGTCTTAGGTTGTGAATGTCAGGGAGGAGGAAGCTCAGCTGTTAATTTTCTAAGCACTGATCAATAGTCTACAAACATACTCAGACCCCTGGGAAAGCTTAACCATCTTTTCGGATCCTGTCCCATGTAGGGAATATGTGTATCTGTGTGTGTAAGCTGTGTATATGTGTGTTCCCACAGAGGCCAGAAAAGGATATCCGACACCTTAGGACTGTAGAGAGAGGAGATTGTAAGCTGCCAGCCAGGAGTGCTAAGAACCAAACTCTCATCTCTGGAAAAGCAGCAATCACTCTTGAACACTGAGCCATATCTCTAACTCATTCAAGTTTTATTCTTAAAGAAATCAAAATCAACTATCTGAATTGCTACTGAATAATCCCTTTAATTGACACACACAATCTGCATCTTTTCCCCTGTGTTCTGATTTAAGATTCCTCTATGAAACTGCTTCATCATGTTTTCTCTTCATAATTAAAGTTATTTCTTATTTGTCTCCATCTGTTGGGACAATTTTAATATGCTTGCTGATCTTTCTTTCTGTAACAACATTTTGGAAAGTTAGATAATAGCATCTCCAGTGTGCAATAATCTAGATGCTCCCTTCATTTCTGGCACTCTCTAGTCCATATTATTTATATTATTTATAAATTGAGCACTAGATTGTGATTAAGATAATTTTATTTATTTATTTATTTATTTATTTATTTATTTATTTAGATTTTCAACACAGGGATTCTCTGTGTAGTTTTGGTACCTGTCCTGGATTTCGCTCTGTAGACCAGGCTGGCCTCAAACTCACAGAGATCCACCTGGCTCTGCCTCCCATGTGCTTGGATTAATGGTGTGTACCACCACCGCCCAGCCTATATTGAATTCTTATGCGTCCACTTATTAGTAAAGAGTGTTTACTATTTCTTTTTCCTTGTATGTGTCAGGGCCTTGCTCACTATATAGCTATGTCTGTCCTAGAAGTCATTATGTAGACCAGGTTAACTTAGAACTCACAGAAATCCACTTTCCTCAGTTCCACAACTGCTGGGATTAAGGGCATGTCCCATCCACACCCAGCAATGTTTACCATAATCTTATATATCGCTCTTGTATGATTCCACTTATCATTCTGGAAATGTTTTCTGCCCTGGGTTTTTCAAAGTTAATCAGTTTGTGGTAACCTTTGTCAGTCCCTGGATGGTGCTTTAGCTGGGTGTGTGGGTCACAAACTGTTTCCCTGGGAGTTTTAAACTGTCCTCACCATACTGCTTCTATTGTTGCCAGTGGTAACATTTTGTGTCTGATTATGATTTCTCGTGTATTACTTCTCATTTTCTCTAGAAGCTTAAATATTTGTCTCTGCGTGTGTCCTTTGTCTAGGTGGAAGCTTTGTTTTAACCAATGTTTTCCCTACTTTGTTCCTGAAATAAGGGAATTTTCAGTTCTGCTTTGCATATTTCTTAATGTTTAGCAATTTTTCTATGCTGTGGCAAGATTGTTGTTTCTCCCTTTTATCTCCTGCAAGCATTGTCTTGCACTTGTGGGGCCTTACTTTATAGCAGACATTGCAATCCGGTTACTAACGAATTAAAAACATCATTTGTAGGCAATGGGTCTTATCTTTAAATGGCCTGAATATGTTTTGCATGCATTTAACAATCATCAGTTTTCACCAACACTGTACATACTTGACACAGATCTGGCAACCTGAACTTGCATTCTTGAGGAAAGAGCACCGTTGACTAGGATGTGGCTCAGGTTGATAGAGTCTCTTTCTAGGATGAACAAAATCCTGGTTTTTTATCCCTAGAAGCATACAGCACTAAGCATGGTGGTGCTTACCTGGAATCCCATCACTGAGAAATGGAGGCAGGAAGATCAGAAGTTTCAAGTCATCCTCAGCTGTACAGTGAGTATGAATGAGGCTAGCTAGGGCTACATGGCCCATTGTATGGCTTAAGAAAGGAAGGGACAGGCAGATGGAGGGAGAGAGAGAGGAAGGGAGGGAGGGAGGAAGAGAGGGAGGAGGTAGAGAGAGAAAGAGGAAGGGAAGGAGGGAAAGAAAAGAGAAAGAAAGCAAATCATTGTCAAATAGTAGAAGTAGACTGCATGCAAGGCTTTCCTATCTCCATTGTTCTGTCTCTTTGTCTTCCCGACTCTAAGCCCATTTTGCTGTGTGCTGTCATGTGATGCCATTTCTTTTATTGAAACAAGAAATGCTTTCTAAGTATGCACCTTCAATGTGGTTACAGGGAAGGAAGTACAGCTTGTTTCAAAAATGAAAATGGAAAGTTATTTTTCCTTCTCTTTGCTATCCTTTTATCGAAAATAGAGTATTTCTCATACAATGTATCCTGATTACAGTTTACACTCCCTCTACTCTCTACTCCTCCCAGTTTTTCCCCACCTCCCCTCCCAACCAGGTCTGCTCTCTTTCTTTATTTCTTTAGAAAAGAACAGCCTTCTATGGAATAACAAAAAACCCCTAAAATATAATACGATAAACAAAAACCATCATATCAATGTTGGACAAGGCGAACCAAAAGAGGAAAAGGAGGCCCAAGAAAAGGCCCAAGAATCGGAGACCCCCTTGTTCATATACTCAGGAATACCATAAAAATGCTAAACTGAAAGAAAACTATAACATATATGTAGATGATCTGGTACTAATCCATGTCAGTCCTGTGCTTGCTGCTTCGGTCTCTGTGAGTTCATATGAGCTCTGCTCAGTTGACTTACAGGGCCTTGTTCTCCTGGTGTCCCCCATTCATTTGGCTTTTACACTCTTTTGGCCTCCTCTTCAGCAGGGTTCTCTGAGCTTTAAGAAGAGGGATCTGATGGAGGCATCCCATTTAGAGCTATGTGTTCCAGTGTCTCTCTCCACTCAATATCTGGCTGTGTGTCTCTGTTTTTTGTTTCTATCTGCTGAAGTTTCTCTGATGACTGCAGAACCAGGCACTGATTAGGAGTCATTTTATCACCTTTTTTTTTTTTTTTTTTTTTTTTTTTTTTTTTTTTTTTTAGAAAGATGAGTACTATTTGGTTTTACTCTAGGTTTCTGGGCTGTCTAGTCTCGGGTTCTTGGTCATGCAAGCAGTGCATGTCAACAAGTACAGGTTGCATGTCAAGGAGTTGGCCTTAAGTTAAAACAGGTGTTGGTTGGTTTCCACCATCAACTTTGTGCCACCATTGTCCTAACACATTTTGCTGATGGGACAGAATTGTCCATTAAAGCGTTTGTGGCTGAGTTGGTACTTATATTTCACTTTAGGTAGCCTGTAGAGTAACTTCCTGTACCAAAGACAGTAGAAAGAAAGGGTGAGGGTTCTATGTAGGCACCAGCTCAACATCTGCATGTTCAATGAAATGTGTAGGTGTTGCCTTCGGCAATGGGGCCTTGCTGTCAGCTTGTGAAGAACAACCTAGGGTGTTGGCAATAGCTTGGGTTGATTGCTTTGAGACCCCTACAACCTATGACTCAATTGGATATAACTCAGTTCCAGACCTGGAAGCTCATTTTGGTGACAAGAGATGGCTAGGTCTTCTTGTTTTCATCTTATATAGTTTAAAACTAAGAATTATGACATATCTGTAGAAATGTAATACATATATTAGATGTAAATGATGAAAATGTTGACATATTCAAATACCAGATTTTCAAGACTTTAATTTCATAAATAATAAATTTAAGTTTTGAAAGAATATTAAGAGTTACATTGTTATGGTACTCTCGTTTTGTCCAAAACCAACACCACAGACACCATTATTACTGTTAGTTTTATAAAAATATAGTTGTTGCATGCTGTAGAAATTATATGACTTGAAATGTGAGTTATGTAGGTGTTATGGCTGAGAACATGAAAAAGAACAGGCTATGCTGAAAGAGAAAAAAATCCTAATTTACAGCATTATCTTTTATACTTGATAGCAAGACTATAAGCAATATCAGCCATTTAGCTGTATTTATTTTTTATCCATCAAAACAAATGGCAGGGAATGGAACTCAGACACTTACACACACTAAGCCAAACAAAACAAAACAAAACAAACAAACAAACAAAACCCTCCTCTGCCACTGGCATTCACCCAAATCCCCAGTTTAAAAAAATTAAATGGCAATTTTTGGAGATGATATCTTTGAGAAATATAAGGCTAACAATTCTTTAGGGTAAGAAAAAAAGTTTAATCTAATTTGAATGAAACTAACAAATGTGCTTATAGATGGTATTCATGTGATGGCCACTGTTAGACTTTTTAAAGAATAGCAGCAGTTAAAGACATCTGTGGATTCCATTACTATCCAGGAGCTGTTTTGTCAAAGTAAACAAACAAACAAACAAACAAACAAACAAACAAAAACAGAACAAATTTTAATAATTTAATGAACTTAAATGTCTCTTGACACTTTCAAAGTCCTCTCATTTCTCGAAGTCTGAGCCCTCCCCATTACACAATTCACCTTTCATGCAAGTTTTGCACATTGACTAATTTGATCCCATTTTTAAAAAATGTTTTCTCCTTATCTTAATCCACCTCAGATGCTTAGGGACCAACTAGGTGCACCTCTGTCTAAAAATTTTTTGCCTGCTTTTCCCACTGTCTGCAAAATCCCCTCACAAACACCCACAGAGTTGATTCTTCCATTCCATTAAGATAATTTCTAAAGTGCTAGCCTCCCACAGATGCCTGCCCTGATAGGTATATTAAACACAGTGTTCTCTATTTCCAGCATCTTCTAGTACTTCATCTGGTGAGCTGAGGAATCCCTGAGGGAACAAGGGCCTGAGTGAGTGTATGCCTTTGACACAGGCATGGCCAGGATCCCACAGCCTCAGGCTCAGAAGGATGGCAAATCCTTCTTCAAGAGTTCATCTGTGGGGGTCTGAGTGTGGACGTCAGCAGTGTGTGCAGGTCAACAGTGTGTGCAGAAACTGTGCACCATAGCTTTCTCTCTCTGGGTGTTTAGGCTTGAAGACAGCTCCCCTATAAAGATTGCTCCTGCCGAGATCAGCTAAACCTGCCCACCCCCCTCATTGTTCAGCTGTGATAATAACCCTGCACCTTGTTTATCTAGATGCAATAAAATAACCTTGCCTCCTTTTTTTTTTTTTTTTACCTGTATGCAATAACCCTTCCTCCTTGTTCAGCTTTATTAAATAACCCTGCCTCACTGTTCAACTCTGTGTAACAAACACACTGAGTCTGCACGGTGCTGTGGCTCCTCTATCAGAGAGCACAGATCATTCAACCACAGCGTTTCCATGTCTGTGTGTCTGTCTTTTCTTCTATTACAGTCCCTGTCAGGTCTATCCCTGGAGTTATGAAAGCACTTAGCAACACCATAGCCATTCTTATGGCTGTTAAACCTTTCTTGTTTTATTTTTCTTTAACATACATTCTCCTTATCAATCAATTTTAATTTTGGTTCCAGCTCAACACATTCAGCCATACATAACTGCTTAGGAATTATATGCCACAATAATAAGGTGCATTGTTTTGGTGTTTTGTTTCTCATCTTCAGAGCCTGAAAACTTGTCTATAATGTACAGGTCTTAGCATCTATTGGCAGGACAACTAGATTAGAAAAGGAAATCAGGCATTTGGATCTGAGACCTTAGCCAGTTTTGGATTTTGCATAATGATGTAATGATTTTCCAGTGTCTAAAATTATTTGGTTTGACTAGGATATGAGTTTTAAAAAATGCAAACATGTGAAAGAAATCTGAGTAGACATTCGTGTTTTTTGTTTGTTTGTTTTTGTTTGTTTTATTACCGATATCTAAAACTTTACTTCAGCCCATGGGCAAACTCTAAATTATGTTGGAGAGACCATTCTCATTAATATAGTTTAATAAACAAGATTTCTATGTGAGTGTGTGCACATATGCTCAGATAAATGTAAAAATTCCCCTGCTTGTCTCTAGCAAACTCATGAACTTGGGAACTTCAGTTAAACTAGCATTTTATTATAGAATTCATGTTCTTAAGTCAGTATGGGTTCCTTAATTTTTTCCCCAAGGTTTGTCTATTTGAGAAAATTGAATTTCAGAAATGAATCTCTAATTCAAACCTTCATGTCACAGAACAATCCATGCTAAGGTCCTTTATGAATTAAAGCAGGGGCTTTTATAAAGACTTGGAAATAAATTACTGAATTGCAAAGCAATATGGTTTTGGAAGCAAATGCCAGAATACAAAAGCTCAGCTGTAGTTACCATGGGCTGTTATAAATATTCCACTCATGTATTTGTTAATGAAGAACATGGGATATTGCTCTTTGATAAGAAAGTGAAAATTCCTTGATTCACATTTCCTTTTCCAAATCCAAAATTCATTATTGATATTTTTGGACAAAGAAAAGAATTCAGACCTATTGTTCTCAATTATGAGTACTGGGATAAACATAATACTCAAGTATCTTAATTTTTTAAATTTGCTTTAATTAGAGCAATTAATAATTAATTCTCTGTGTGCTCCTGTTCTGCAACAAGATCACCTCTGAGATCCTGTTTGCTCAATTGTATCAAGATAAGGGCTTGGCTTTAATAAGATGAGATTTGCGGACTGCACACAGGGCCCAGCTTTGCTAGTTAATACATGGTGGGAGATTTTATCCCAGGGAGACAGTGTCTCTTTTATTACTTTAATTCTTCACAAAAGATTCTGTCTGTGGCTTCACTAGGATAAACTTTCCAGGTTTTCATTTTCATTTTCAAAGTTTCTCTATGGATGAAAGGGGTGGCATTCCTTCTCTAGGTATGTATGCCATTTTTACAAACAATTTCTTTATACTTTGCCTCATAGTTTCAGAGTTCTTTGCCCTTTTTTCCTTTAGTTTTCTTTCTGATTACTGAATATATATATATAGCCTTTTGAATTTAATTGTTTGATTTTCATTTATTTTCCTATATGCTTTTTAATAAAGCAATTGACTCAACATACAATATATACAACATACAATTAAATTTAATATATTTATTTACATTAACTTTCTATATAACAACCAAAATATATTTTATATTACTATGGCCTCTATAAATCGAATATTGACTAAATTTAGACATGTGTAAGTTTCCCATTTTCTTCAATTTGATAACTTATCTGAATGCTTAGTCTCACACAAAGTACTGAAGCTTCTAAATATAATGAATATTAGTCAAGGGAGTCATTATTTCACTTAAAAAGTATTCATAGTAGTTCTTATGAGTCAATTCTTTTTGGGTGAGCTGTAAATCATTTGGTCATTGCACAACATTCACCTTGAGACTTGTTTGTAAATGTATCCAATCCTCATTAAGTTAGAGAAATCTATATCAACACTGGGAAACCAGTCTTGTTAGAATATTGACATTTTTCTTTAGAAATATTTAGTTTTCATTTAAGTTTATTTATTCTCAATGAATTGTAAATATCTGTCTTATTTTCATTGATTTGCTTATTTGAAATGTTGAGAAACACAAGTTGAATTATTTTTCATTTATTGAATGTAGGTTTATTTTCATATATATATATATTTAATTTTTGAGTTATTTTGCTAGAATTTCCCTTTCTACTGGAATGTATGTGAACGGGCAAAAGCTTCTCTCTATCCCCCATGTTTTCCATGTTATCATTGCTAGGACTTTATATCATTTTATTTTTCTTCTGAAATCTGCAAGAACTTTTCAAGTTATTCATTTTATCCCATATTAAAAAGTTTATTTTCTGGGTCATTTCTGATCTTTAAATCCCTTTTTATGGTAGGTTTTAATTAATCGCTGGAAATTTTGTGATCCTGAAAACCAATTTTGTGGTTTGCTCTTCCTCCGTCTGAGCCTTTGCAATCATTTCTTCTCAATATGGCACTTTAATGTGGGACTCTTCGGTGCACTCCGTTCTCATTTTCTTTGTGGATACAAGGCAGATGTTTTAAAAAGTTATTGCCTGTGTTAAATTATTTTCCAGAGATTGATTCTCCTCAAATAATAATCCTGCACTTTTCTTCTGTTCTGGGCTCTCTTAATACTTTCCACTGTAGTTTGACTCATCGATGAAAAGTGATAAATCTTTTTCTGTCCAACATTTGCTAGAAATAGATTCTGTAATTATTTTTGGAATCCTCCTCCTCCTCTACCTGAATGATAATAGATCTGAAATCTCAAACTTGATGCATACCCCCCATTATATTGTTTTGCTGAAGTTTTATTGTTTTTTTTTCTCCAATGCTTATTCGCTTTCCCTTCCTTTTTGTTAAAAGACTTTAGAGAGATTTCTCCAACAAGTCAAGCAGAATGGTTTTAGTTCTTCCCACATTTTGGTATACTTAAATCCGTCATGCTAATGTTTTAGATATAGAAAGTAAAATATACTTATAATATTCAGTAATCAAGACAATATTTGTATATATCTAAAGATTAATACAGAAATAAAGCTTAAGTAAATATAATGCACTGTATTTTAACAATGTGAGTTTCTTTTTAATTAAGAAATCCAAATGGGAAGCAACACTCATAAGTGACTAATGCGTTTTTCATGGTTTTAGATAGTTTCATCTTGTTTTGTTTTATTTTCCCTCCTCTTAATATCTGGTATATTATAATTACTTATATTTATGATGTATACCATCATATATATATATATATATATATATATATATATATATATATATATATATATAATAGTGATCAAATTAAAAAAATAACACAATCACCACATGGAATACTTAGTCTATTGTGGTGTGTGTGTGTGTGTGTGTGTGTGTGTGTGTGTGTGTGTGTGTGTGTGTGTGTGTATTTGCATGCTGGTACATCTGAATTTTTTGTCTCTGTATTGGTGATCATGTTTTATGTGTGGATTTGTACACCCACTTAGGTAGACTGCAGGCACCCTTCCATAAATATCATCCAGCTTGGTTTTTGAGACAGTTTCTCCCAGTGGGACCTAGGGCTAGTCTCTCTAGTTAACAAGCCCCAGAGGTCTGCCTGTCTCTTCCTCCACAACTCAGGGTTTCAAATATGTGCCACTATGCCTGACTTTTACAGAGGTGCTGGAGACCAAACTTTTGTTGTTGTTGTTGTTGTGTGTGTGGTTAAGTCTTTACTTACTGAGCTGTCCTCCATATTCTATTTCTTTTTGTTGGTAGCATTCACAATCTTTCCTAGTTATTTCCAAACATAACAACAAATTATTACTAACTATAGTTCCTCTTCCCTAATTGTATTTTTATAGATATGAACCAACCCTTATTTATTCTCTCTCTAATTTCCTAAGATTTGATAATTCCCATTTTGTTGTCTATTTCTAAAAGATCATCCTTTTTATTATTTTCCACTGGTGGAGAAGAATATATGGTAATCTGGCCTTATTTATTTCACTTAACATGGTGTGTTATGGCTTCATCATGAATTACAGGATACTATTCTACTGGTAACTACATGCTATTATTTTGTATGTACATCATATTTTCTTTATTTCTTCTTCTGACAATGGATGCCTATGGTGACCCCAAGTCTAAGATATTTCAATGTTACAATGGACATGGGAAAGTAGACAACTTTCACATCTACTTATTTATTTTCTTTGCATGGGTATGCAAGAGAGGAATAGGTCAATAATAAGGCAGTTCTATTTTTAGTTTTCAAGAAGGCTCCATACTGTTTTGCATAATGATTGCTCTATTTTACTTTCCTACCTACAGTGTATGAGAGGTTTCCTTTCTCCACATTCTTGCCAGTATATTGTCATTTATTTATTTTTGACTCTTACTTTAAGCCATTCTAATGAAGGGGTGATATTTCTTTTTGATATTTATTTGAGTTTTTCTCCTGACTAGTGAAAACCATTTTTCCAAATACTTATTGTACATTTATTTCTGTCTTGTTTTGATAAATGTGCATGTGGATCATTTGCCAATTTTACAATTGGAATAGATGACAATTTTTGCCATTGAATTTTCCCTCAGTTTCTGCCTGATGTGCTAGAAAGCATGGGAATGAGTGATACAAAAGATAAAGTAATATAATGGGTAGGTATATTCTTCATGGTTCTAGGGTTCACTCTTACGTAACTTGCTTTTTACCCTCTCTCCAAGAATGGAGGGTAGAGTGAGACAGCAAACAATGATTCCCTCCCAAACAAAACAAACAAAAACAACAACAACAACAACAAATCAGGGAACTTTTGTTTGCCATATGAGAGTAATAACTCACGCAGGAAAGCAGAAACTCAAATGAGAAATAGAAACCCTGAGCACCTTGGTGTTATCAAGATGGCAAGACATGGGGTTTGCAGTCCTTATAGCTCTGTTCCCAGAGGGTCTCAGGATGTGGCCCAGGAGCTTCCCCTTCAGAACAAGTTCACTAAGAGTGCAGCTTACCCAGGGTCAAGCAGGACTGGAAAGTCTTTTGTCTCTGGTAGGGTTCCCAAAGCTGAGTGAGTTCTACTGTTTGAAGATGAACCAGCAAGTCCCAAAGGCTGAGACAGAAATGATGGATCTCTAAGCAGAGACAACATCTCTCAAACCTAGGGCAGTCTCTTCCCTTTATTGTTTCTCCTGACGATCTATCTGTCTCTTGGGAGCAGTCTTCCTTCTAAGAAAGACATCTGAGAGCCAAGGCCCTGGCCTGAGTTGGAAGCAGGCTAAGAGGTAGTCTCCTAGACTGGCAAAACTCTGTGTTCTACTCTGTTATATAAAGCCTGGTGGTCCCTGATTGTCTAGGCATGTATGCATATAAAATGAAGGGGGAAATGGGACCAATCTAGAGAGAACATTCTAACCAATGAATGAAAAGAGAAAGACTTCCTAAAGCTGTTCTTGATTAGGTCTCCAGCTCTATCATCTTTAGCACCTCCCTTGATATTGCAGCAATAAGAAAAGAAGAGAAGAAGGGTAAGAAATCCTGGGATTTGTCCCATGGGTTCAGACTTTGACACTAGGCAAAAGTGGCCTGTTGTGCTGTGCCATTGTGTCTGTTTTTGTCTGCAGAGGCCTTCCTTCCAGGCTGTCACAGCAAAACTCCTGACTCTGCCTGGCTTGTTAGGTCACAACTGTTGGCTCTGAGCAGCTTATTTTTATTTCAACATGGCTGTTGTTGAGGATCCAATTGTCTTCACACTCTAGGTTCTGGAGCCCTGGAGGCTGCTCCAGATTCCCACTGTTAGAAGCTAGGAAGTCCAAGTTCACTCTTTCAACTAACTCACTTCTTATGGTGGACCTCCATCCTGGTCTGAAGAAGCTTTCTTCTCAGTGTTCTCACATTGTTGTGAACCATTGTTGACATTTCTTCTTAGGTGACACAAATCGTTCTACCAGGGCTCCCCTCTTTGACCTCAGCAAAAACCTAATTACCTTCCAAGATTCCATCTCAAAATAGCACCATGTCAGAGGTTAAAGATTCAGTAAATTTATGAAGGGGTGAACTAAATCACAGCAGCAAATGACTCCGATGGCTTCAGAATGTGATTGCTCAGAGTTGAGAAGCAAAATGATATATAGTGAGTTCAGAAGGATAAAATTCTCATTGTAGTCCTTACACATTTAAAATAGATGTAGATAAACCTAGTGTTATCTCTCTCTCTCTCTCTCTCTCTCTCTCTCTCTCTCTCTCTCTCTCTCTCCCTCTATCTCTCTGCCTTGTCCATCTCCTGTTTTCAAATTATTTCTCTCCTTTGTATTGTAGAAAATCTTTGACAGCTTTATTAATTAATTAGTACTAATCAGTGTGTTAGATTTAGTGAGTTTACTGCTTTGACAAAAGGAAAAGGTTGATATCTATTCTTATTTAAACTGATATTAACATGTCTAAGTTAACAAAATTAACAGACACTTTATGGAGAGTGTGCCAGGGCGTGGAAAGATGGCTTAACTGTTAGGAACATCTGCTGCTTTCCCAGAGGTTCTGGATTTGGTTCCCAGCACCAATATCAAGACTCACCACCACCTGTAACTCCAGAGTTACTCTAATGTAACTCTGATGTCATCCTCTGGACTCCAAAGGCACTTTAATGGGGTATACATGAAAACACACACACACACACAAATCTTAATGCTTATAAGAGGAAGATACCGTGCTACCGATTTGATAACTTTAAGTGATTACATTACCTCCCAGGACTAGTCTTTTTCCCCTTTAAGAGCACCCATGGCATATTTTGCTTCTTGTATTTTGATTGTGAGTTTCAAATATCATTATAAATTACTATTTTATGATCTTTTCTGAGAGATATGAACAAAAGCCTATTTATTCCCCACAGGGCACAGATGATAGACCAAAGAAATAATTCCACCCAAGTTTAGCTAGGAGAAACAGTGAGTTTATTGAGATTATATACAGGGGTTTGGGTAACTCAAAGGCAGTGGTGGCACTGAAAAGATAGATTATTCCTTATAAGAGTTACATCCCTGAAGCTCCCTACACAACCTGCAGACAGTTCCACCGAAGAGTCTCCTCCACTCTCTGAATTCCTTATAGTTTATATAATCTTGGAGGTGGTGGTCCTCATGAATCTTGAGTCTTGTAACTCTGAACTTTCTGAGTCTGGTTTCATAAGCTTCTTGAGTCTATGAACCTACCTCTTTCCTCTAGGAGGTATTTTTTTCCATTTAGGAGTAATAGCTACATAGCAATTACCCCCTGCCCACATTCACTTCATCTTGAAAACATAGAGAATCTTTTCCATTATTTTTTTCCATTATCATGTTATGTTATGTTCCATGTTTGGTGCTGATATAGTGAACAAAAAACATGTAACTTAGACTGTTGGATTAATGTTATAGAATCAAACAATGATCAGGTTTTTACTTTTGAAATCTATTTCAAAAATTTTGAACAAAAGGTTGACCAGTGGCTACTTTTAATAATAAGATATTTAATACATATATTACACTTTCTTCACAACAGACAATACATATGTTGTTTCTTATAATTTTTTCTGTGTTTAAATGTTTTTTTATGAACAAAACATGTCTTTCTTAATTCTGGATCTGCAGATAAGTTTGTCTTCACTTTTTGAAACATAAATCATTACACGTTTTATCATTTCACATTTAATTTTCTTTCTAGGGCAGTAATGATTCTGAGTTTCAAGTTCCAAACTTTGGAGGATTTTTCTGTCTTTCTTTGTACAGTTGATATCTCTACCTAATTCAACACTGGTAAGGACAGATTTTCAAAACAGATTCCTCTAGAAGAAATAAAACTAAGAATTTGAAAACAACCATTTTAGTGTGAGAATAAGCTTCTGCATTTATTAAATATTTAGTTTATTTAGTAGTATATGAGAAGACTTTTCTCTTAAGATTAAAGAGTGAGAAATGGTAAGTCAGCATCTTGGAATTAAGCTCATTTAAATGATTAAGCAATTGGGAACAAACCAACCACCTCAATTGGAGAAATGGTTGATGTGAAACCTAAGCCTGACAGAGCTGAAAGATGTTGTTGCAGAGTCATCCGGACAAAGGATTGGTAACATCAGTTACATGAAGAATAAAGGAGAGAGGCACGTTCTTAACAATAACATCTTTTATAGTAGAGACCAGTACAGGTGGGAGAATGCAGAACCCTGTGAATAGAAATAGTCTGTGCTAGAGAAATAAGTATTTTGTATGCAATTTACTTTAGACAAGGTAAAATGTCAAAAAGATTCTACAAAACAGGAAGAAGTAAATGAAAAGCGTGTGTGTCAATATAAATATTAGAAAGGCTCTGCTAGAGGCAAAGCAATACAGGGACTCAATATATGCATACAGTTAAAATAAGTGAAAATGTTTAAACACATTGATAAATGTATAAACTTAAGAGTCTCAATTAAGATTTTAGTGACACCAGCAACATGGCCCAGTAGATTTTACTCCCCCATATCTCTTCAAAAGGATGACAGAACAACTATCTCATAACAAACACATCTAGACGAGAATCCTCAACAAGCCTGTTATTAATGTGTTCTATGATAAATACCAACCCATAATGAAAAGCCAGGAGAAAAGGTGTTGCCTTGACTACATCACCATGAAGTTCCTCACAGGCATCACTGTAAGTGTTACAGATCTAAGGGGAAATGTATGCTGGCATTTGGGAATGAAGGAATACCTCAAAGTCACACCACAGAACAAACCTCGTACAAGAGATTTATTGGGCAAAAATAGAGGAGAGTTGCTGCCTATGCTGCAGGAAAGAGGCAGCAAAGAGCTGAGTTGGAGGTGGGGTTTATTTAGGGTTTCTTTGGGGCAGAGCTTTCCAGGGTGGCCTGGGATTGGCGGGATTTTGTTACTGGTTGTAGTATTAAGGCAACTCCATGTAGTTAAAAGGGAGGTTTATTTGGTGGGTTAACTTACAAGTAAAGGGATAGGTTACAGGGTCCGGGAAAGATGTACCACAGTCCAGCTGTGTTCTCTGGAAAATTCTGCTCACTCTGTCTATCTCCAGCATCCAGGATTCAGGAACCACAAGAGCTAGCACATTCAGATCTCTGGTCTTAAGGGCTCCTGTGTCGGCCCCACCTTGTAGGCATGACAGTTACTGAAGCCTCAATGGGGGTAGTACTTCCAGGTCAAAGTTGGAACAGCTACCCACTCCATCTTGTGGCCACTCAATAGGACAGAACTGCATCTCAAGGGGCTGGTTATGGTGATTAGAGTGTTCTGTTGGCAAAGCCTGGCGATTGGAGGTCCTCAGGGACAATGCCTAGGCACTCAAGTCTCTTGAGGGGCAGAGTCTTCCTTAGAGTATTCTGGGGGCAGTTGGAGGTCCTCAGGGATGGTCAATGTAACTTATGTGCCTCAAAGGGGCTTGCAATCACAACACCATGTGAAAACATTTCCCCAAAGCCCACAATGCCTACAGTGAGAAAAGAACTATAAAGGTGGATACATCTTGTTTCTCTAGCTTTGTGTGATGCATCGCTGGAAGCCCTCTTCACTTACCAAAAAGAATCATGAAAAGAGAAATGAACTAGGTCCAATGTTGTTAGCAAGAAAGAAATAATGATGTCAGAGGGGAAAAATTAGTAAAAAAAGAAACTAGAAAGTATCATATAAAATAGTGAAAGTAAGAGTTCATTTCTTGAAATAATAAAACTGATGAATATTTAACTAGTGTTTACAGAAAAAAGGTGCAAGTGAAATAAGAAATGAAGGTACTACATTTGTCACAATAGAAAGTAAAAACTCATAAGAGAATATTCTGTACAATTCTGTGCCAAAAAATTGGGTCAACTAGAAAAATGAATACATTTCTAGATGCGACCTATCAAGACTGAATCATCATGAAATAAAACATCCGAGCTGTTTAGTAACACCTGTGGAGATGAATTAGAATTCATAAGCATGACACTGAATAAATAAATAATCTCAGGAACCAAGGCATCAATTACTCTAATAAAAACTTGAAGAACTAATACCTGAAGATCTAATTCAGTTTCCCATATTTTCCACAATAATTTCATTTTTTTCCATAAGCCTACCCCTGTTCTGTTGGAAAAACTAGATGAGAACATCACAGTAAAAGAAAATATGTGACAATATTCTTGATGACTTACATACAAAAGTATCAGCAAACTGGATTCAACAACACATGAAAAGGATCGTTTACTAGGATGTGAAATTTATCTCTGATTTAAAAGGATTGTATAAATTTACAACTCAGTAAATGCAATGCACCACATGAACAGATTGAGGACCAAATGTCATGTGATCTTGGTAGATTAAAAGAAAACATTTGACACATTGTTATTTCATAGTATAAAAAGAAACTGTCTGGGGCTGAGGAAATTGGTCAGTTGGTAAAGTATTTACACTACAAGTAGAAGACTCGAGTTCTATTCCTAGAACCCACATTAAAAAAAAAGTCAGTCATGGTGGTGCACACTTGTAATCTCAATACTGGGAAACAGAGACAGGCAGGTTCCTGGAGCTCCTTGGCATAAAGATGGTTGATATTGGAGGAAGGACATCTGACCTCAATGTGCATATATACACAGGTCTACACAAACCTACACACACACACACACACACACACACACACACACACACACACACACACACTACTGAAGAAGTTAGATATAAACAGGATACATTTTAATGGAAGAATGACATCTGACAAGCCCATAGCCAATATAGTTGATCCCAAAAATTATACTTTATCCTGTACAATCTAGAATGAAGCAAGTTGCTCATTGTCACTGCTTCTGTTGGACATGGCTCTAGAAATCCTTGCTGCAGCAGTTAGATGAGAGTGAGCCAGAAGCTGTGAAGATAGCAACGAAAAAATGGAAACTACTGTTGTGTGCTGGTGACAGGATTTCACATCTAGAAAGCCTCAAAGATTCCAGAAGAAATTTGATTAGAACTGTTAAATTTATTCAGTAAATTTAAGAATACAAAACCAACAAACAAAATTGGGTTGTATTTATCCACCCTGAAAAGAAACTTCCCAAACAGTAAATGAAGAGAAAAAAAAATCCCTTTTCAAATAGCTAAAAAGAACAAAATTAAAGCAAGGCAACCAAAAGCATGTACCCTGAGAACTACAAAACATTTAAGAAAGAAATTAGAAAGCTATAATTAAATGAAAACATCCTATATTCATAGATTATAAGTAATAATATTGTTGCTATGTTCATACAACCCAAGATAATCTTCAGATTCAATGGAATCCCTATAAAAACTTAATGCTAATTTTTTTATAGATATAGAAAAAAGTCAATATTTCATATGCTCCAACTAAAACCCTCAAAGCTAAGGCACACAATCAAAAGATTGAAACTAGAGGCATCAACTTCTTTATTTCAAATTATACTAAGAAAATGAAAGCTGTTAGAACAGCATGGTGTTGGCATAAAAAAGCTCTGTTAGCCACGGAATCGGAAAAGAGAACACAAAAAGCCACCCACACATCTGCGGTCAATTGAGTTTTGACAAAGATGTCAAGAATATACAGAAGGAGAAGGGGAGTCTGCTCAGTAAGTAGTGTTAAGAAATATATGCAAATAACATTGAGAAGTATTTGCAAAAGAATAATATCAGGCTGTTAGTTCACACTATATATAAAGATCAATTCAAATTGGTTTAAGACTAATACAAAATGTAGGAAGCTATCAAACTACAAGGGGAAAAAAAACAGGGCTATACTGTACAGCATTGACATAACTCAGCTGATTAAAACAAAACAGAGAAACCAGCATCACATGCACAGAAGGAAAGCAACAGTTAACCTGATGAAGAGATTATCTACAGACTGGAAGAAAATATTCCTAAGCCTTGGGTCTACTAAATGACTAATATATGAGTGATGTAAAGAACTCACACTATTTTGCACAAAGGAAATAACAATTGAATTAAGATATATGGGACAAAACTCAAATAGACAGTTCCCAAATTGTGAGCCAAAATAAAGTCTTCCATTCTTTTATGTATTTTGTCACAACATTGAGAAAAGCGATGAATGCAGAGAAGAGACAGCGGTCCTGTGTCACCATGCCTCCCTGATAGATTGAGATCCAGTGCATCACATGGATTTCTATACCCATGTTCATTACAGCCGAATTCACAGGGACCAATATACAGAGTCAATCTAGGTACACCCAACACTAAAGAAGAGAGAGAGGGTGGAGGGAGGGAGGGAGGAAGGGAGGGAAGGAGGGAGGGAGGGAGGGAGGGAGGGAGGGAGGGAGGGAGGGAGGGAGGGAGAGAGACTTGTGATAACAAAGCAGGAAGAATTTTAGAGCATCAAGTAAAACAATAAATTTCCCATGGTCTTCTATGTAGAACCTAAAATAATTAAACTCATAAGATTAGAACCATGGAGACTGTCTTTATGTGTGTGTATATATATATATATTTATATGTGTGTGTATGTATGTATCACATATCAAATATGTGTATCATCCCTGTTTAACTTTAAAGCAGAACAGCACTCACCTGTTTAACATGTTAATTTAATATATATATATATATATATATATATATATATATATATATGAAGATGATCACAAAGTCACTTCTAATGCTACAGTTAAATTTTATTTTTGCAAACCCTTTATTTTATATATATATATTATGTAAGTAAATATATATTATATATATATTTATATATGAATAGAAAAAACATGAAAACAAGTAAGCTGTTCCATAAAATGTTTCCTTTTAACTTTTACAACTATACATGTTGTCTCTATTATGATTATTATTATCATTATTACATATATTGTTTTGTTTTGTTTTCCTGAAATGTGAACTTGATGATCAACCGCAAAGGGGAGCATTGGGAGGAAGAAATTTCCAAATGGTAAATTACAAGACAAATGTGAAAAGCCTTAGAATATTCACAAGGGAGGGATCTTCCCCAAATTGAGGATGTAACTCTAGAATCGAACAGCAATAAGCTGTGACATTTTCAAAAGCTCAGAAATATGAGCTGGCCCCCAATAAAGGACACCATCTGGCTATGGCTTTGTTAGCAGTTTTCTTGCCGTTTACATTTTCTGTCATTTTTGCATACAAATGCTCCTCTCAGTGCATTGGAAGCACGTGTTTGGAAGGTTCTATGATGGGCAGTATTCAGCCCATTTAAACTCATTGTTGAGGCTTTTAGTATTGAGCACTGGGCATTTAAGCAGGTGTGTTTTTGACTTAAATACTACCAGGAAAGAGGTGATGTGGACTGGCAAGGGTTTGATTACCATGACCTAAGGCCTGGAACGCATCCTGGGAAACAGGAAGCTATTGGACATTAGGAAATTTCTTTTTCATTCCCTTTCTTTGGCTGATTGCTCATGTGAATATGCAATCACACATTTCAATTCCTGATCTAAAGGTCTGCTTTGGCTTTTATGAGTTGGGTTTAAGGACTAATATTCAGCCATACCAGTCTGAATTCACGGCTGTGCTAACATCACATAAGTGTGCTTCCTTTCAAGCATGTGGCATTTGACTCAAATCAACAGTACTGAGATCATACAGATGTCATTTATATAAGAGGAGAAAATAATTTCTGCCAAGTTTCCATAGAGAATGCCGCATGTGTTGCAGGAGACCAACGCTCATTGTATAGCACATGAGCTTAGAAGATGTATGCACAGTGTTTGTTCAGCAGAATGCTCCATGTGGAAGCTTGTTATTCTAAAATTCAGCAGCGATGGCACTTCCCTCCATTTCTGCATTGAATAAGTCTGAAATGCTTTCATGGAATTCAGTCTGGAATGTTAATGCACTTTTCTATGCGATCTTCTCTGATTTCCCGTGATTTTCTGTGACAATGTAATAAGGAACAATCCCTCCAAGAGCTCAGCAATCCATCACTCAAAAATTGCAAAAATAACTTTCTATGTCAGTATTAAGATTAAGCTTTTATATAAGCTTCTCTAATTACAACAACTAGATCCAAATATTTGCTGACAGGCACTGTGGTAGCTAATTAGAATCGACTGCCTCAGCAGGGTACTTCATATCCCAGGTAATCTGTCATCCTCTTCCTCATTCTTGACATGAGAAAAAAAATGTGATTTCAAAGAGAAAGAAAAGGGAATCTGGTAAAAAAATTTAAACAATCACACGTTGAGAGAAGTTTTAAGGCAATTTTGCTAGGATTTATCATTATGGGTGTTTCTATCAACAATCTTCAACTAGAGTAGGCATTTCTGTGTATGGTGCTCTGCTTGGGACTGCTGTGCTGGCCTTGTAGTCTGTCACAGGCATGGAATGGAAGGAGAGTGTCTATTTCATGTTGTCTCTTTATTAGGGGGCATTTTGGTACATTTTAGAGAATGTTTGAAAGTGGACAGCCAATATAGTTGGTTTTAGCTCTGCCTTATTGAGCTGCACTGAGGTGAATGATGGACAAGAGGAGGCATTGGGCTCTCAGGAAAGAAAAGAAACACTGCAGTGACAGCGGAAGCAGGGTATAGGAACACCTCCGGGTCTTTCTCTATCTGCTTTGTCCCATCAACTGTTTAGTAATAAAGACGATGGAAATTAAACTTGAGTCTTGGATGACTAACTTATAAAGTCAGAGTTAATTTCCAACGGGAGCCTTAGACCTTGGCCAGCCCATTAGAACACATAGCTGTGATGTGATGGAATTGGCAGGGAGCTGACACGGATTCAACTTTCTTTCCCATCCTTGTACATAAGGTGTAATAGATTGCAAGGCATACTTACAGATAGTGTTTCATTACCATTTCCCAAATTTTGATGTTTAAAAATATCTTCTTAAAAATAACATTTTTATTGGTTCTTTGAGTGTTTCATACAATTTTGATCTTAACTCTCCTTCTCTCAAATCCTCCCAGATCCAATACCACCTTCCTTCAAACCCAGCCAACTTCATCTTTTTCTTGTTCTCTCTCTCTCTCTCTCTCTCTCTCTCTCTCTCTCTCTCTCTCTCTCTCTCTCTCTCTCTCTCCTCTCTCCCTCTCTCCTCTCTCCTCTCTCCTCTCTCCTCTCTCCTCTCTCCTCTCTCCTCTCTCCTCTCTCCTCTCTCCTCTCTCCTCTCTCCTCTCTCCTCTCCTCTCTCCTCTCTCCTCTCCTCTCCTCTCTCCTCTCCTCTCTCCTCTCTCCTCTCTCCTCTCTCCTCTCTCCTCTCTCCTCTCTCCTCTCTCCTCTCTCCTCTCTCTCTGTCTCTCTTTCTCGCGCCCCCCCCCCATTAAGTCAATTTGTGCTACCCAAATACTGTTGAGTAAGAGGGCTAGCCTGGGGATAGGTCAACCTACCGGAAGTTACACCCTTAAGAAAACTGACTCTCCCTTTTCTAGCAGCTATCAAATGCCAATAGTTCCTCTGTTAGGAGTGGATCCCCTGCTTCCTCTGCCCACCATACTTCATGACGGCGTTTTATCTGGCTTCAGATTGCAGAGACCTTGTGCAAGCTGTCACCATCGCTGTGAGTTTTATGCTCATCGGCCCCGTTGTGACTGTTTCCTTGTAGGAACCACCGACTCCGGCTCTTACAATCTTTACACCCTTTCTTCCATAATGATTCCTGAGCCTTAGGGGGAAGGGATGAGATGTAGACATTCATTTGGGGCTGATTAAACCACAGTCTCTTGCTCTTCACACATTGACTAGTTGTAGGTCTCTGGTTTCACTGCCATCTGTAGCCACAAAAGCTTTTCTGGTGAAGTTTGACAGATACAATAATCTACGAGAATAGAAATAAGTCATTAGGGCCATTTAAATATTATGATTATTTAGCAGAATAATAATAGTAGGTTTTTCCTGAAGACCCATTACCTTTTTAAACATAAGTTGTTGCCCCTGATAATAGTGCTAAGTGTGAGTTCCATTTTGTGGAGTAAGCCTTAAATCCAATCAGAAAGTGGTTTGTTACTTACATAACATTCATGTCACTTTTAAACCAGTGGGCATACCCTGCCACAGAAGTCATTATTTTAGCTCACAGGGTTTGCAGTAGTTGTAACTGATTACTTTCTCCTATGGTAGCATTCATAGAACTTTCCAACACCATAACAGGTAGATTAAATGTGAGGCCTTCAGGTCAATGCCTGTCTGTTTTTCCATTTTTTTTTAATGACTCAATAATGTGATGTCCTCAGTGAGTCTTACTGTCAAGTTCAATAAGACCACAAAGAGCACCATCTCTTTTCATTTTCCATCTAAATTATTTATTTTTAATTTTGATGCCTATTCTACTAGTCCTCAAAAGACAAATGATAAGAAACACTGAGATGTGACAGTTTAAAGAAATGAAATGTAACCTGAGTTTTCTTTCCTGTTGTTTTCACAGCCTGGTTAAAAGTCTTTGTTGGGGTGGGAAGAACACGTTGCCCCTGAGCGATTCAAAGTCAGGGAGTGAAGGCTGCAAAAACACTGTTTGGTGCTTGGGACATTTTATCTAAGTGTCTATTGATACTCAATGTCTTCCCACTGAGTGTACCAAACTTGGTGCATTAAGCCAGGCACAGTTTTCAGGGCACAAATCATAGCAAGACTGGGTTCTCTGCTTAGGGTCCCACAAGGCTGAATTTGAAGTAATTAGCAGTCATGCTGAAAGTCAAAGTGTGCTGCAAGAGCACATGATTATTAGAATAGTTTAGGTATTTGCAGTTAGAAGTCTGAGGTTGGCTTTCTTGTAATAGGCTGATTTCAACCTCTAGAGGGAATTGCAGCCCTTTCAACAATGTGGTATTTCCTATCTTCAAGAATATCAAGGGGACAGAGTTCATGTAAAAAGATTTCATTTTCAAGGTTTTGGATGATTAATTCTTCTACCTTGACTACATTTCAAAATATCTTCACTGCTGGACTTGCTGATGTGTATTCCAAGAGGATATGAACTGGGGGTTCATCTTAGTCCTGTGTACTATAACTTTATGTAAAGATTGTTAGAGTACAGAAAGAAAAATAGTATTCCAAACACAAAGTTGGGTATAAGTACAGAGAGATCTGTGACAATGTTTGTCACATCTACCAAACACTACAGAAAGAAGGTTTGAGCATGCAAGTTATTTCTTGATTGGCTGAGAATGGAAAGTGTGCAATTTGTAGAAACTGAAGTGTAAGAATCAGAAAGTTAGCAACAACATGAAAGGCTGGGAGAAGGGTAACACCATCATCTGTGTTCTAAAAGAAATTTCTGTATTCACTGCACGGATGAGAGATGTCAACAAATTCCAATCTTTCTTATTATCTCTTTTCACTTCTTTAATGTACTCATTCTATAACCCCCTCCTGAACTTCATAGTGTACAATGTTGTAATTTTTCATTTCAAAATATGACATTATTTAATCAGAAACTAAAATAAGCAACTTTTTCTCTTTTCAGGCACACTGTGAGACTTTACTACATGTTGTCTTTTATTCATATGCAAGGCTGACATTCTAATTATAATACTGAAAAGATTAGGTGTGCATATTCTACAATGATACTATCATGTTTATATATGTTTATATATCATGGCTATATCTAAATATGATATAGAGACCTACATGATAAAATAATTGCCAAACTTAATATATCATTTATATTTCTCTTTCTGCATATAGAACTAGTTGGCATTCCCATCTCAATTATACCTTATGTGTTCAGTACTAAATCACCTTGCAGCCCATTATTCTCTAGTTTAAATAATTCCAATTCAATTAAGTTTCTCTTGTAACAACTATTGTCTATTTAATAGCTTTTCTCTTTTCCCTTTAAATTTATGTTTTTCTATATAACTTTAAAACTGTAAAATGTAGGCATGAGATACTCTATTAAGCATATGGAGATAGATTATGTATTCACTGTGACTTTTAATCTAAAAGTGACAAGGTGGAACCTAGAAAAGGAACATGAACACTTAATCTCACTTTTCCACACTTGAATTTCCAGTATATAAAAAGAATGTAATTGAAGCAAGTCCAGTTGGAAGGTCCTTTAAGCCCAGGCAAGAAGTAGCTGAGCAAATTAATGAGAGATTAATCGTGAATCAGTTGTGAGTTCTAAATATGTAAGTAGTTTTGAAATATCTGCAAGACATTGTGCTGTTTTTTGTTTCATTAGATTACAGCTGGGTTACTTGATAAACTCTATAACTTCTACATTCTGAATGATTTATTAAGAGTGTTAATGCCTAAATTGGAAGATGATATGAAAGGAAACCGGATTATGTTCTGCATTGTTGCAATATCACTAAATTGAATTATTCATTAATCTATTTTGTGAGAATATTAAAAATTAGCCTCTGTTGGGTAGTCCACATTACTTTGTAGAGTAAGTTTTAGAAGTATTTACATGATGTACATTGGGATCTAAAGACAATGTTGCATCTACATGTAGACAAAGCAAATAAATTATCCAGGGAGCAAGTGCATATTTCAAGTCAAGAATAAGTCATTTCCAAATACATCTGTGTATAAATTACATCCCTCTTTTACAAGAAAACAGCTAATGATGGTCAACATGGTCTGAGGAAAGTGGTTCTGGAAACAGCTGGTTTTGGCAGGAGAAAATAAACCCCAGTTTAAGAAAGGAAATGCAAACTGTCTAGTTGCACTTTGTGTGAACAAGGATTCACACTAACCTCACTTGCATTCTGAAGTGTTGTAAGTAAACCCAAATGGGCCATCTTTTCAAAAAAGTGAAGAAACTCTGCTACAAAACATGAGTTTTAACAATAAATACATTGTTAGAGTTGGATCAAAAGGTATTATCAGCCAGTTAGAATATAAGTGACTGTTTTGTTCATACAACAGTTAAATTGCATTGAGAATTCCTGTTAAGAAAATTCACTGACAGGATAGAAGGTACTGATTAACTTTTAAAGGTAAATTTCAGAGTTCAATATAAAGAATAGTAACAAATAAAAGTCTAAAATAGAAACAAAATATCTTACTTTTTCTTAAAAAGATAGAAATAATTGTTATTGATTTACAAACAAGCACTGAGGTTGCATCTACCCTGTCTCATAATACTAACTTTAAAATGAAACAAAATGTCTTTCAGTTTTCTCTTTACATGTTTCTACAACTTCTGCATCTCTCCTTTGGATTTGTTCTTGGAGTAATAATGTACACAATTTATTTAGTTATAATATTTTTATTGTCTACATATACTATAAATTGTAATATACATTATTATTATAGAATTGTTTAGCTTTAACTTTCAATATGTAAATTCTGAGTCTAACTCTTCGAGGCCTTGATGATAAAAGAGCTTACACAGTATTAACCAAAGTACTGAAATGAGAAAGTTACAAAGTATGAAAGTCAAATACATTTGCATAGTGTGGAAAAGCTTGGGATACTATGCTTGTGGAGTAATTAAAATTCTGTTTTTCATAAAAGACTCATATCACTATAAATAAATGAATACTGTTTTTGAAAATAAGTATAAAGCTTATTGAACAGAGGACTGCCTCTAGTATTATGATAGAAGACTTAGGAGATAAACCTGGAATATCTTAAAATGCCAGAAAGTAAGAAATTGTGAGTAGGAAAGATCACACAGCAAATGTGTGGGTATAAAAGCTGAAACAACTAGGGAAATAAACAAATAATTTGTATAACCCAAAATAGAAGATGAACATTATTGAGGCTATGCTAATATAACTAATTGCATTAACAAATTAAAACAGAAAATGACATGATCATTTAATGGGGACAGAAAATACATTGGATTCATTTCAACATGATTTATAATGAACTTTCTCTACAAAAGACAAGTAATAAGGACATCATCCAATCTTGTTAGAAATAATGAACAATTACCACAAACTTCAACCAGTGCATTAAGAAAAATCAAGAAAATAAATTTTTAAAAAATTGAGATAAAATATTAATCAATGTAGAGTATCTGAAGGACACAATAAAAGAGATTAGAGCTACTAAATGAAACTAGAAACAATGCAGAACATGATCAATATACAAAAGTCTTTGGTATTATTACATAATATCTATAATTAGTTGGAAATTTAAGTTTAATTAAAGTTAAATCTTATTTATAATTGCATCAAAAGTAAAAATAAGTAAGGACTTGTGTAAAATAATTAAAAATTTGTGTTCTAAAGCTAAGAAATATTTCTGAAAAAATATAAAGAAAGCTGAGAGAAATACTACATAGTTATGGTTTAAAACAGCACTCCACACTATTAATACAAGAGTTTTCTTCCAAAATGATCCATAGATTTAATACATTCCTAGTAAAAGTGTCAGCAGGGTATTTGACATAAATTGATATGATGTTTTAAAATTTTATATGAAAATGAGAATCCCCAAGGTAAGGACAATGATTGCAAGAGAAACATAGTTTGTATGAACTATTAAACAAAGTAAATTTTGGGAAAATTTGCATTGTTGGTTTTAGGGGGAAATGCTGGTGACTGAGTTGAGTAATGACAATTGTTCCAACAGGTGACACTGTAATATTTAGATTTTTCTCTTGTGCCTAAAATACCTTCAGCTCTTACCTCACATCATACAGAAGTCACCTTGAAAGGAGGGAGAACAAAAAAGAGCTTCCACTACAAAATTTCTGAGGACAAAAACACCAGAAAATGTTCAAGAATTTGTTTCCACAAAATATTTTTATAGAAGGCACAGAAACATAAATAATAAAAGGCAGCCAATAAATCAGAATTCATTGAAATTGTGAAGTGTTTCTTTGAAAAATGTTTGTAAAAATGTAAGTATTTAATACAGCAGCTCAGAGAACCTACTTGTAGGCGGGGCGGTGGTGGCGTACTCCTTTAATCCCAGCACTTGGGAGGCAGAGGCAGGCGGATCTCTGTGAGTTCGAGGCTAGCCTGGGCTACCAAGTGAGTTCCAGGGAAGGTGCAAAGGTACACAGAGAAACCCTGTCTCGAAAAACCAAAAAAAAAAAAAAAAAAGAACCTACTTGTAATATGTATATTTTGTAAAATATGTGTATCTAGACTACAGTGTGATTATAACTAAGTAGAAAATTAAAGTACTCAATATATTTTAATGCCCCCCACAGAAGATTGTCACTTAGCAAATCAGTAGGAAAAATATACCTAACATCATTATTCAGAGAGGAGATGTAAATTAAACCTCACTTAAATGTCATAGACTCCCACTAACTTAGTCACAGTTGAAAAGACTGGTAAGAATAGTTGGGTGATGTATTAGTACGGTTCTCTAAAGCAGCAGAACTTATAGAGTCAACCTCTATATATATATAGAAAGGGGATTTATCAGAACGACTTACAGGCTACACTCCAGCTAATCCAACCATGCCTGACTGTGAACTTAAAGTTCAAGAACCAGTAGTTGCTCAGTCCACAATTTCAGATGTCTCAGCTGCTCACCAATATGCCCCGGATTCCTGAAGAAGTTGGCTTTAATGCCGTTGAAGGAATCGACTAGCTAGTAAGGAGAGGAGAAGCAGGCTTCCTTCTTCCAAGTTCTTATATGGAACTTGGAAAGCAGAAGGTGTGGCCCAGATTGAAGGAGTGTTTCCTGACTCAAGATCTGGATTGAAGGCCCGTCCTTTCCCAACTCAAAAGATCTGGATTATTTAAATCCTGGTGTAGATAAACTGTCAATCAAGAATAGCCATCACAGTGGTTTTCCAGAACAAGTAACAAGCTTAAATATTCCTGTAAATGTAGTTTCATAATGTTTTCATCATAGCTGTTTGGTCACTAAATTAACTATAGTAGCTAAAGTGCTGTAATTCTATAATACCTGTTGTAATGAACCAGTAGAAGAAGAAAATGGCAGTTAATATAGACAGTCATTTGATGATAGCTGTAACTGGAAAAGAATTTTTAAAAACATCAGAAAATAAATGATGAAAACAGAAATCAAATGACAGATAGCAATAGTAATATAACACACACACACACACACATGTACATATACAGTTAAATAAACATAAATGATAAGACAAAAATGTCAGGACACCACAGCAACTCCCACGAAATAGAACAATTAAAATTTTATCGAACTAAAAGATCATGCTCTTTTAAAATAAGTTAGCTGAAGTCTGAGAGAGTATTTGCACCAGGTTTTCCTGACAAAGATTGTGGGATATGAGGAGAACACAAAGTCCAGCCATGTCCATTACTTGCTGTTACAGTAAATGGCACTCCATATTATAATGGCCTAACCTATGTGGTTTCCTTGATACATGGCATGTCAGATGCAGGTGTTTTAGAGTTCTCTGAAGGAACACATCTAATAGGAAGTGATCCCATTTTTCAATGAATTGGCTCATGTGGTCACAATGGCCAAGATGACTCAAGAGCTGTGTCTAAAAGGCAGGGAGTCCAGAAGTGGAGTTCTAGTTGAAGTCTCTTGGCTGGAGAGCCAAGAACATAGTTTCAATGAAGCCTTGTAACCTTGTGACCCAGAAGAACTATTGACTCAGTTCAACTGGAAAGGCAGGAAAAAGCTCTCAGCTTCAGTCAGCCAAGCAATTGGTCAGTTTCTTTGTTCTAATGAGATATTTGATTGATTGGATACTGACCACCCCCCTCGTTGAGAAGGCAATCCAATTTACTGATTATACAACTTCAAATGTTAATCTTTTTCTCAAACACTTTCAGTGGCAAACAAATGTTTAATTAAATGTCTGGGTACCTCATGGCTCAGTCAAGTTGACACACAAAATTAGCATCACCCAAGGCAGCACTTACTCTGCTCCTACACACAACTTTTCAATTCTATACTCTTTTTAAATTTTATTTAATATTTTAAAATTGGAATATAGTCACATCACTTCCTTTTTTCTTTTCCTCCCTCTAACCTCTACTATGTACTCCATTGTTCACTCTAGAAATAAGGGCATCTTTTCCATACACACACACACACACACACACACACACACACACACACACACACACATATATATATATATAATATATACATATATGTAGGTATGTATGTATATATACACATATATAATTATTTATCTAAATATCACATTGTTTAATGAAGACTCTGTTGCAAAATTGTGTTTCCTAGATATGGCAGGGAAACTTCACTTTACCCATGATACCTCAATAATATGGGTGCCTACAGCAGCAATAGATATGATAATGTGGATGGGGAAATTCTCAAAGGTCCACACCTGTAGACAAAGAACTTGAGGCAAATAAAGGATGCTGAGAGTAGGAAAAATAATCTCCTCGTGGGTAAGCTCCATAATTGGTTATCCAATACTAAGTTTTCAGCCCTGACATGATAAACGTACAAGGAGCACTAACCGAGTAGGCTACAATTGTATTTTAGGCACACATGTATATATTCCACAAGTTGAAGAAGCAGTCTCTTGTTTGTCAGATTTTCTGCTGTTGAGGGAGAAGGAAAGGCAAGGGACATGGTGAAGCCTACAGTCTCTAGTAAAGCTTTGGCTCAGAAATTAAACACTGGCCAGTTTACATACTTCATTGGCTAACGTGAGTCACATGACTAAGCTATGGTAAATGAGTGAAGGAAGGAATGATTGGCATGTATTACAAGTGACAAGAAATTGAGCATAGATCAATAGACCTCTGGAAGCCAGGAAAGTGGAGACCAAGATTCATTATATCAAATTATCTGTGAAAATTCAATGATTTTAAACTATCCACCAAAACTTAGATTGGAAATAGGAAAAATAATTTAATTTTAAGCATCTTTTTCTACTATGTTAATTTTTAAATTTAAGAACAGCTTGAGGGAAAGGATGATAAAACAACTTTATAAAATATATTTTATTGACCAAAATTACAACATCACTAAAAATATAAAATAGTTTCAGAAGTCCAGAAATGGTGGTAAACTTTTATAATCTTCTTCCTGGGGTGGCAGAGGCAGGTAGGTCATGAGTTCAATGCCAGTCTGTGCTACGTGATAGGTTTCATGTTATTCTAGTTTATATAATAAAATAAAAAAGGAACAAAGCCAAGCGTAGTTAAAAAAAACCCCACTAAATCATGTGTTTGATTTATCCCCATTGGGAATTCATTATTGTATTAATAAACCAGTGAACTATTCTGCTCTCTTACCATGATTGGAACTTTACTATTAATAAACCAGTGAGCTAATTCACTCTCTTAGCACAATTAGAACTTCACTATTGTATTAATAAACCAGTGAACTATTTTGCTATCTCACCACAACTGGAACTTCACTATTAATAAACCAGTGAACTAATTCACTCATTTACCATAATCAGCATACATAAACTTTTATTGTTGGAAAATATTATGAGGTCCATTTGAAAGGCAGGCTGAGTTTCAAATCTTAATATTCCATTTTTTATAAAGAGAAAAGAAAAGAACATAGAATGGAAAAATCTTGCTATGTTCTTTCTCTTTCCCATCCTTTCCTTTTTTGGAAAAAGAACTTTATGATTACTAAGGCATGGGTATGCATCTGACTCAAGGAAACTTTTCAACTTCCTTTGCATCCAGGAGTGGCTGTGTGAGCAGTTGGACATGAACAGGAGTGGCATATAATACTGTCCCTCACCCCAGCTTTGAAATGAAAGTTTTCCTGATATCTCCCTTGTCCTGCCACTTCATTTTCTAGAACCTGATAAAGATTGATCGGAACACCAGTAACATTAGACACAAGAAAGAAGTGAAAGTTTCCTAACATAGATGGCAAGGGCCTTTGCCAAGTACCCAAGTCTTTGAATGTTTCTGTGTAGCAGACCCATCTCCCTGGTCATGTCCTTCTGGATATCTCACTTCTGCATTATCTTATGGGGAAGAATAAACACAAAATAAACATGTCTTGTTCAATTTGCTGAATTGTAGTCTTTTTTTTTTTATCATAGCTTACTCTGAGCATAACTCATACACAGGAAGATGTGGACTCTGGTATTACGTGACTTAGAACTGGTTAGCTGAATGGACTCTCCATCAAAAGCTCAGAGTAGTGAAATGTGGCAATAAATACTTGCCCAACCTTACCGACAAAATTTTTGGCTTTATATTACTTTTGGTGACCTCTGGTCCACCTTACCCAGGTCACACAGTAAGTATTCTACTCAGATTTGATCGAAAACACAAAAAGAATAAAATTTAGCATCAAAGATTAGAGTCTTTAATCACAAGATAGAAAGTTGAATTGATTTCTTCACCTTTGGCCAAGGTCTTGGCACTTTAGCTTATGCATCATTCACACACACACACACACACACACACACACACACACACACACACACACACACCAGAACAAACAAACAAAACCAAACAATAACAACAACAAAACAAACAAACAGAAATCACCCCATTGACCAGGGTTCTCATTTTTCTACAATCTGTGTTGCATCTTAGTAATTATTACCATAGGGCCCTGGTAGAAATGATAAATAAATATTTTGGAGTTCCTTAACATAGACATTCATTTTTTGGATTTGACACATCTAAGGATATCAGATTTTAGGATAAGCAGAAGGGTACTGATAACTTTTACAGAGAACTACTGACTGGGCATTTCATTTTTCTGCCTTCCAAGGATGTCAAGTAATAGCAGTATCTGCTTTTGAACTTTTAGATATTATTCAGATGATAATTCTTCAGTGTTCCCACAAGCTCTGTTATTAGCATAGTGAAGTTTCTTTTCCTTTTTAAAGCTTATTTAGAGGAATATTTGGAGCTGGGCATAGTGACTCACATATATAATCCCAGAACATGAGAGGCTGAAATTTGAGAAATTTTAAAAGTTTGAGGCCAAGCTGAGCTACAGAATAATACATGTCTCAAAAAAAGTCAAACAAGTAAATAAAACAAAATAGAAGAAAAAATATGAAAGGAAATTGGTGGTTCTTATTTTCAAGTTTCTTTGACCTTTAAAAGGAATGAATGTTATTGGGGGGCTTCATTACAATTAATGAACCCTGGCTCCAGCACCATGACAATTCTATTACTTCATTGCTTGATAATTTCCTTCTACACTGCTCCAATGTTGTCTGCAGTTTGCCTTTTCAGTCTTCCACCTTGTGATTTATCTGTTGTTACTGAGGACTCAGTCTGTTTACTGTAACTCTGTTTTTATTATCCCTGTCTAAGGATGACTTTATGATTATGAGTTCCCTCTGAGGTTGCTCTAAATTCATTTTTGCTAGCACTCTACAGTGTTACTTTAAGTCATAATATCTTACAGTATACTGCAGAATATATTGCTGTACAAACAGTGAAGAAATGCATTTTGTTGCCTCCTCAGATTTTAATTCAGCAATCAACTGTCTTAGGGAGTGGTTGACTCAGTACTGCAACAGAAATCAATAGAGAATAAATAACCAAATACGGCTGGTGACAAAGTTCCACAGAAACAGAAATATTAGGCATTCATAGCTTCCTTGCACTAACAAACAGCCAAAATTTTCATTTATTTTGTAAATGTAAAGATAAACCCAAAGGCTACTGTGAGATGTATTGCACAACAGACAACTTAATGGGATATGAATGTAGAACTGTCAGGTTGTGCTTGCAAATAAAGCTATTTTTGAGACAATTTTATTTTAGGGGTTTGCACATATTTTTTTCTGAATAAATGTGTGGATTAAGCCACAGTATATCAATAAAAGTGCAGGGGAATGTCTTACAGATATGAACATATTATCTGATAAAAATTCATATGTAGTTATTTGCTCAGAGCTCAAGATATAGATAGGCCAGAGATCACTGAAGAGGGGAAAATCTTATGCATTTGACTTCTTCGGCATACTGAACACATACCTAGTATACTAATCCAGGATAGTATTGATTTTTTTCATCTTTAGCTCTGAAGTTGTGTTTATGGATCAGTGAGAAGTGAAGGCTGTTAGAAATAATTTTGACCTTAAAGAAGTGTAGAATTTACTTACTTGTCATTTGCTGGTGTCTGAAAAAATATCCATTAAAGTCTCTATTTTAAGCCCATCTATAAAACTGAGGTGTACAGAGAACTAGAATATTCTGGTTTAGAATCCTCTTAACTCCCTTCCTTATATCTACACTTGCTAGGAGGCTGCCTAATACCGTATTCAAAAACATGTCTTTTGAAGGCATACAACTGATCACGTTAAATTCTGGCTTTGTCAAGTCTCTGAGCTCCGTGAGCTTAGGAATGCTTTTCAGAACAAAATAAGGATATTAATGGCAACTTCCTGATGAGAGTAGCAAGTCAAAACGTGAAATAAATATGTGCTGTATTTGATGCATAGTAAGTGAAGAATGGTGTTATCTAGAAATGTTGGGCTTTGTCAGGGACATTGTTTCTTTAGAGTAATAAAATTGCACTTTCTTTACATGTCAAGACGTATCCAGATCTGTTTAATACCAGGGGTACAATAATGTGGCCTTTGTTTTATAATTAGAAATCTTTAATGTTAATATATCCACTGTGGACTCATAACTGGCAGCAAAAGACACTGGCAACCCAATATTTTAAAATATCAAGACATATTAATTAGGAAACTCATTGTTATATTTGCATCTGAAATAGGCCTTACAGCAAATGCCTTGAATGCTTTCCCCCAGATTTTGGCACTGCTTTGAGAAGTTTTGGAAAGTAAGACATACCTGGAGGAAATAGGTCATTGGGGATGTTCCTTCCGAGGTGCCTTATCCTTTTTATCAGGTTTCTGGTCCTTCTGGTGTAAACTCTTCTCATCCACTCCTCCCCTAATATTATTGACAGAATACTTTGAAGCATGTGTTGAAAGAAAACTTCCTCTCTTGTATTCTTTAGTGAAGTATTTTGTCACAGTTATGAAAAAAAAAATATCAGCACAGAAGATGATTAGCAGAGAAGTGGAATTACTATGAGCAAGGCTTAACAATACAATTCTTAGGCATATGTGATTAGTTTGTAGAAAGGATGTGGAAATCTTTGAAAATATGGGCTAAAGACGTCAGAAAATGTTGAAAGCAGAACTTAATGAGCAATTCTGGGAGCTCAGAAGACCAAACTATTGACAGAATTATGAACAGTAAAGATTGCTCTCATGAACCTTCAGACAAAACTTGGAATGGCGATAGATGACACTGAGTCTTGTCCTGACAGTTGAGTAAGGCAGTATTACAAATCAATGGCATAATCGTTCCTGAGTAAGAAATTTCAGGTAAACATAACTTTCTGGATGAGCCATTGTTATGACTGGAAGCTTTTAGTCAGGTTTGCAGTGATAAACTGTAGCAAAAGGCAGACTATAAATATGTTAAAAATAAGTTAGATAAAGGAAGAAGTTGGAAGTGTGGATGAAAAAATGCATGAAAAATAGACTCCCAATTTTCTGAGAAACTGCCATATTGATTTCCAAAGTGGCTGTACAAGTTTGCAGTCCCACCAGCATTGGAGTAGTGTTCCCATTGCTCCACATCTTCTCCTGCATTAATTGTCATTTGTATTTTTTTTCTTAGGCATTCTGACAGGTGTAAGATGGGATCCCATATTCATTTTGATTTGCTAAGGATATTGAACATTTCTTTAAGCATTTCTCTACCATTTGAAATTCTTCTGTTGAGAATTCTCTGTTTAGGTCTGTATCCTATTTTTAAATTGGAATATTTGCTTTCTTGATGTCGTGTGTGTGTGTGTGTGTGTGTGTGTGTGTGTGTGTGTGTGTGTGTGTATATTAGAGATCAGCCCTCTGTCAGATGTGGGGTTGGTGAAGATCTTTTCCCATTTTATAGTCTGCTGTTTTATCCTATTGAGAGTGTCCTTTGCCTTACACAGGCTTTTCAGTTTCATGTGGTTCCATTTATTAATTGTCTATCTTAGTGTCTATGCTACTATTCTTCTGTTCAGTAAGTTGTCTCCTGTAGCAAATCATTCAAGGCTATTTCCTGCTTCCTCTTCTATCAGCTTCAGTGTAATTGCATTTATGTTGAGGTCTTTGATCCACCCAGCTATACCACCCTTGGGTGCACACACAAGGAATACTCAACCATACCACAAAGACAATTGTTCAACTATCTTTATAACAGCTTTACTTGTAATAGCCAGAACCTGGAAACAACCTACATGCTCCTCAACTAATTAATAGATTAAAAAAAATGTGGTACATTTACACAAGGGGATATTACTCAGCTGTTAAAAACAATAACATTAGAAAATTTGAAGGAAAATGGATGGAACTAGAAAGAGTGAGGTAACTCAGACCCAGAAACACAAACATGGTATGTACTCACTCATAAGTGTATATTAACTATAAAAGATAACAATGCTGGAATCCATAGATTCAGAGAGGCTAGGTAACAATGAGGATCCAAGGGGGACACATAGATCTCTCTGGGAAGGGGAAATAGAAGAGATCTCCTGGGGGCACTGGGGGCAAGTGGGGATGGGAACTTGAGGGATCAGAATGGGGTTGGGTGGACGGGGAGAGTACTGAAAGAGATGACTGGAAAGGAGCATGTATTTCAGGGTCAGGTAGAAACCTAGTACAAGGGAATATCCTACTAATTCACAAGAATGACCCCAACTAACTCCTAGCAATAGTGGATAGTAGCCTGAACTGGGCATCTCCTGAGATCAGATTGGTGACTACCCCAATTGTCATCAGAGAGCCTTCATCCATTAACTGATGCAGAGACCCACAGTCACACATTAGGCTGAACTCAGGGAATCCTGCTGAAAAGAGGGGGGGGGGATTGTAGGAGCCAGAAGGGTCAAGGATAACAAAAGAAAACCAACAGAAACAATTAACCTGTCTCATAGGAACTCACAGAGTCTGAATCAACAACCAGGGAGTCTGCAAGGGACTGACCTAAGCCCTCTACATGTGTGTGACAGTTGTGTAGCTTGGTCTACTTGTATCACTCTTAATAATGGGATCAGGGTCTGTCCCAAAGGATTTGCCTGAGTCTTGGGCACTTACTCCTCATACTGGAATGTCTTGCCCAGCCTTAAAAGAAGGGGAAGAGATTAGTTTTATTGCAACTTGATATTCCATGCCTTGTTGATACCCATGGGTATCAACCCTTTCTGAATGGAAACAGAGGAGTGGATGGTGGAGTGGGGTTGAGGAGAGGTGAGTGGAGGGAATGTGACGAGAGGTGGGTGGGGAGACTGCTGAAGGGATGTAAAATAAATACATAAATAACGTTTTAAAATGCATGAGTATTAAAGTGACTAATGACATTAAAAAAAAAAACAAGTTCTTTGTTCTGCATCAATAGGAGAGATGTATTGTGGTCCTTTTTAGGAGTTTATCAGATTTGGCTAGTACACTCTTACCCATACAAAGTTAAGAATTAAATTCTAAAAGTACCCTTTGATAGTGGAGAGAGCTGCTGGTTACCTGTTTAAGAAAGCCACCAGGAAAGCATTTGCCCAGATTCAATACTCTCAGCCCTCAGAGGATGTTGAAGTAGTAATCCAAAGAGGCCTAGATACTGCTCAAGCTGGTTCAGACCTCCTTGGAACTCTCCTGGTGCTTATAGTAGTACAGATGTGTCAAATATAGGGGATACAGGATCGTATTAGCCTCTTCTTCTTTTAAGAAAAGGAATGTGAGGCCTGGAAATGCATGATAGGTATGCAATATCTATATTCATTCCCCCAGAAGGCCATAGGTGAAGTTTCAGCAAGAAGCCTAAGCTTCCACCGACATACTACAGGACATTCCAGAAACACAGACTGTGTGCTTAAAAAGTTGTAATAAATGAGAGGAAATAACACCAGAGAGAGATGATGTAGACTATTAATAGCAAGGTCATAGTAACCCAAGGCTGTCAGAGTTCAAAGTGTATAACTACATGGTCCAGTGCTGGGTATGAAGTTATGGGAATTAATGTTTTTATTGATTTGTTAAATACATTTTTATTGAAAAAAAAACCCTCATACAATATATTGGGTTCACAGTTTGCCCTCCTCCAACTCTTCCCAGATCCTCCTTAACGTTTATCTGCTTCTGTGGGATAATGCTTTTGTTCACTGGTTTAATAAAATGCTGATTGCCAGTAGCCAAGCAGGAAGTATAGGCAGGATAAGCAGACAAGGAGAATTCTGGAAAGAGGAAGGCTGAATAAGGAGATGCCAGTCCACCGTTCAGGGAGCAGCATGTAATGACACACAGGTAAAGCCACAGAAAATGTGGCAACATATAGATTAACAGAAATGGGTTATTTTAAGTGTACGAGCTAGTCAGTAGTAAGGCTGAACTAATTGCTAAGCAGTTTTAATTAATGTAAGCCTCTGTGTGTTTACTTGGGTCTGAGAGGCTGTGGACCAGGTGCAACACAGGAAAACTTCCAGATACAACCTGCTGTGCTTTGCCTGGCTTTAACCTGATCCTTCTTTGCTATTCTTCTCTTGCTCTGTTTTGAAATGTGAATGTTTGCTTACATTGGGAATAAATCCCAGGAAGAGCATCTAGATCACTGAGGATGTTTGTTTAAAGTCTCTACTGTATCCCTAGAGGATCCTTTCTCTCTTACTCCTGGTAACCATAATGTGAAATACTCTTTTCTGTTCTGCCACTTCCTCTGTAATATGGTGGACAGGACATTTTGAAATCATAAGCTGAAATAAAACCTTCTCCATTTAGGTTGTTTCTGTCAATAAAACAACAAAGAAAATTGGTATCAGAGAAGTGCTTTATACTATGAATAAAGCTAACTATTATGTAGCTTAACTTGCTTTTTAATATTTACCAAGGCTCAATGCTAAGAATTTCTGTGAGTCCTAAAGGAATCTTTGAATTTGAACTTTGAAAAATATTAAGACTCTGGAACTTTTGGAGTTGTTCTAAATATATTATGTTTTATGAGTTAGGTTCTAGAAGTGAAGGTTAATGTTTAACTCTGAAACATGCCAGTCACATTTTTAAACATTTGGTTCTCTTGGGACAGCAGTTTAGAAAGTTGTAGACATATTTGTAAATGAAATTTAGCAACAGTGTATAGGTAACTTTGGATATGTTTTGAGAGTTCTGCCTGGTTCTGAAATGCCCTGACATCCATTCTTCACCATGAAACTTCTGACATGTAAACCAACATCAACATCACCTCCTCTAAGTTGATCTTCTTGAATATTTAGTCACAACAATTTTAAAGTTTGACCAATATGAGTTTTGATTGAAGGAAATTATTACTTTCTAAACTCTAGCAATGGTCAAACGAATTTAGTTCCTAGCATGCATTTATGCACAGAGAAAAAGTGCCAGCAAATAGAGGATAATATGATTTGTTGTGACTAATTTGAATATTTTGCACTATGGTGTTAGATCAAAGCATTATCCAAATTCATGAAATTAGTTATTAGAAAATACTTGAAAGTGAAAGGGACAGGTAATAAGAAGGATGAAAATAATTGCTTATACTTCATATTTGTTGTTTCAAAAAAAACCAGAGCTTTCAAAGAAAGGTGAACAGTCAATCTGAACAAGGACAATATTATCTACTAACAAATAATGTTTAATTTCACAAATAAAACTCATAGGTTCAAAGTTAATTTAAAAGGAGTGTAAGCTGTGGTGTTGTAGCTATCAGAAGCAAAGCTAGAACTTACTTGAGCAAGCGTCTAAAGAAACTGATATGTGATGTTGGAGACAATCCAACTAATAAGCATAATAAATGTTCTGAAGTTTGCTCAGAAGTTAATCTCCATTCATGATAATATTGATTTATCCATATATAAGATTATAGTAGTGCATTGCATTATTTAGGATGTGGAAATTGTTACCTACATCTAGAGAAAAATTACTTAAGTAATACAAGTATCCCTATGACATTCAGGCTATGACCAAGTATACAATGCAACAATTCATCTCTACTCTAAACCCCATGCTCCCACTTTCCCCCTCAGACACATGTTTACACATTTGCTCACTGCTTTAGGGGATCGATTTTACTCTTCTGAACGGAGCATAGGATTGAGGCATTTTTCATTAGTTTTTGATGTTTTTGCTTACCTAATTTAATGTGGACTTTTCATCTCTAAGTTACCTTGACCAGAGTAACCAAAGCCTGTGTGCACTCACTTAGCTGCATTTGGAGGAAACTTTCAGTTTACAAATGAGGATTGTATGAAAGAAAGGAACCCTCTAACTCTCAGATTCATTTGCCTAGAATGTACCTTTGCCCACAGAACTTGGCAGAGGAATTGAGAAATACTGTTGATCTGTCCCTTCATTCATGATGCATTCTGGATGCAGGAGGTTGAGACCAAGAGCTGGTGGAAAACTAGATTCCATTTTCTTAGCAATAGAGCTCTTGATATGTGTATATTTCTCTGTGATTGATTCAAAAATTCCTCTTACATAGAGATCCACATGCTAATCCCTAGAATCTCTGAATATGTTGCCTTACATGCTAAAGGAAACCTTGCGTGTGTCATTAAACTAAGGACACTGAGATGGGGGAATTTTCCTGGACATCACAGCAAGGCTGTCAATCACAAGATTACTTGTATCAGAAAGGCAGGAATGTATGGGTCAATACCAGAAGAACACAATGTGATAAAGGAGGCTGGGTAGAAATGAGTGTAGCCAGAAGCCAAAGAGTAAAAACTGCCTAGTCCAGAAGATAAGGGAAGAAGGTAGTGGAATGTCCTATAGAATCTCCAGATAAAGCAAGCCTAGTTGACAACCTTGATTTATCCCAGAAGACTCACTTCAACTTTAAGAGAGAAGTAGATGTTTTAACTGACTGAATCTGTGTTACCCTTGGAAGATTTTACAGCTCACAAAACAACATAACATACATGCTGTAGATGTTGCCTTCCAAAGTGGACTGAATGGCTTATAGGACTGTCGTCTTTGAAGCCACCACAGGCTGCTTTCCAGGACTTCATTCCGAAATGAATTTCCTCCCATGCTTCAGTCTTTGCTCAGTTCTGTACCCAACAGCCAGTGGGAGTCTCTAGAGTCCTGAGAAGTTTATATTCAGAGCAATTATCAATTTTTTTAAGTATCATTTACCTATGTTGCTTTGGATTTCTAAAGCAATGGTACCATCATTTATATCTTTATTTCTTCAAAGGGAGAAGTACAGAGGCATTTTATTTTTTTACTTAGAGAGTAATATACTGTTTCATAAAGCATATATTAATACATTACATATCTGTTCTTTAAACTCACCTGCCTGTTTTCTGTTAATCAAATTTAAGATCTTTCCATATTCTATTACTGTTCTCCTGATAATCATCTCAAACAATATTTTAAATTTGGGGACTTTAAACCCTGATCAGGTAGTCAATTAATGGCACTATATAATCCTTTATATCAATGGGCAAATTGTTTCTCTACAACTAGTTCAATTGTTCAATTTAAATTATTTGTCTAGTAGTGAGCTTCTACTGTGTGTATACATATATGAATGGTTTATTTATTTGTGACAAAAGTTTATCATGTACACTATTTTTATAACTGTATTGCTGAATAAAGTATAATATTTAAAAATAATTTTATTTCATATCATGGGTTGTAATAGATAATTTGCTCATAATACTTTATCTAAGGAATGCAAGAAAAGCAACAATACACCAATTCCTTATGTGTCCTATTTCCCTTTATTGTCTTCATCTTTTTATTATTTATTTTATTTTATTTTATTTTACAATACATTCAGTTCTACATATCAGCCACAGATTCCCTTGTTCTCCCTCCTCCTGCCCCCTCCCCTTCCCCCCAGCCCATCCCCCATTCCCACCTCCTCCAGAGCAAAGCCTCCCCAGAGGACTGAGATCAACCTGGTAGACTCAGTCCAGGCAGGTCCAGTCCCCTCCTCCCAGGCTGAGTTAAGTGTCCCTGCATAAGCCCCAAGTTTCAAACAGCCAACTCATGCAATGAACACAGGACCTGGTCCCACTGCCTGTATGCCTCCCAAACAGATCAAGCCAATCAACTGTCTCACCCATTCAGAGGGCCTGATCCCGCTGGTGGCCCCTCAGCGATTGGTTCATAGTTCATGTGTTTCCATTCGTTTGGCTATTTGTCCCTATGCTTTATCCAACCTTGGTATCAACAATTCTCACTCATATAAACCCTCCTCTTTCTTGCTAATTGGACTCCCGGAGCTCCACCGGGGGGCCTAGCCATGGATCTCTGCATCCAGATCCCTCAGTCATTGGATGGGGTTTCTAGCATGACTATTAGGGTGTTTGGCCATCCCATCACCAGAATAGGTCAGTTCCGGCTGTCTCTCTACCATTGCCAGCAGACTATTGTGGGGGTATCTTTGTGGATTTCTGTTGGCCGCTCTAGCACTTTGCTTCTTCCTGTTCTCATGTGGTCTTCATTTACCATGGTCTCCTATTCCTTGTTCTCCCTCTCTGTTCTTGATCCAGCTGGGATCTCCCACTCCCCCAAGCTCTTTTTCCCTCGACCCTTGCCCTTCATTACCCCCACTCATGTCCTATAGAACTAAACAGAGAATTCTCAACAGAGGAAACTCAAATGCCTGAAAGACATTTAAGGAATTGCTCAACATCCCTAATTATCAGGGAAATGCAAACCAAAACAACTCTGAGATACCACCTTACGCCTGTTAGCATGGCTAAGATCAAAAACTCTGAAGACAGCTTATGCTGGAGAGGATGTGGAGCTAGGGGAATTCTACTCCACTGCTGGTGGGAATGCAAACTTGTACAATCACTTTGGAAATCAATATGGTGCTTTCTTAGAAAATTGGGAATCAATCTCCCCCAAGATCCAGCTATACCACTCTTGGGCATATACACAAGGAATGCTCAATCATACCACAAGAGCACTTGCTCAGCTATGTTCATATCAGCATTGTTTGTAATAGCCAGAACCTGGAAACAACCTAGATGCCCTTCATCTGAAGAATGGATAAATAAAATTTGGTACATATACACAATGGAATACTACTCAGCAGAGAAAAACAATGACATCATGAGGTTTGCAGGCAAATGGATGGATCTAGAAAAAAATCATCCTGAGTGAGGCAACCCAGACTCAGAAAGACAAACATGGTATGTACTCACTCATAGGAGGATACTAGATGTGGAACAAGGATGACTGGATTGCTACTCACATCACCAGGGAGGCTAACTGGAAAACAGGACCCCAAGAAAGACATGGGGATCACCCAATGACGGAGAAATGGATGAAATCTACATGAACAGCCTGTCTTCATCTTTTATTCTAAGTCTTTTACATTTTGTTTTGTATCTCTAACAGCTTTAGGAAGTTTGAAACCTGTAAAGTAAATCATATGAATTAATAAACTGCTTCAGTTTTCTAGTGGAATTCCTCTTTCTTTCATGGAGGATATCAGTTTTGTCTTTCACTTTACTCCTCTGAGGTTATTTTTGTTTTTATTTTATTGTTAATAGTGATGAAGAAAGTCTCCAAGACTTTCCCCATGGCACAAATACTAAATATTCCTTGAAGTGTTATAATGTAAACAATAAGCATACAGTCATGACACAAACTTGGGATAAGAGAAAACGTAAAATAGTCATGAATTCCCAAAGCTCAGTATTAGGTACTTAGTTACTTGATATGCTGAAAAGAGGTAATATTGTAAAAATAAATTTGTATTTATTTTGAAGGCTGCTAATGATTCCAATCAGAATTGCAAATAGCTTAGTGAAGAGATGTCATCACAGTGTGTGCAAGATGTGATCATGGTATATCTGAGTGTGTTTGCATTTCTATGAACTGTGAACAAGAAATGTGTTACTCTCTTAAGAAAATGAAGTGCTTCCTCACAAAGTAAAAGAGGGACAACATATATAGGTTAAGCATGGACTTATTAATATCTGGGAAATAGTGCTTAGAAAAAACAAAGCTCTCTTTAGAGAATTCCAAGTACAGTATGGATCCAAGTTGGGGTGAAAATGATGACATAATTTAATGTCTTGGAAAAAGTAAATCTGAAACTGTTTTTGTTTTATGGTTTACTATATTTTAATAGCAAACTTACAGGGGTAGCATAAAAGACACACAACATCAAAAGCATGGATTTGCAGAGAGGACAACTCTGTGGAATCAGACACTATCAGATGCACAGAGAATATTTGATTTGCAAACTCCCTATGCACTATACAGTTTGGGAACCTGCTTGTGATTTCAAGAAGAAATGAGCTTCCAGAGCACAGCCATTGGTGCTCTGTGGAAGGAAAGGGAGGCCTAGCCAGGTCCTTTTGAAGAAACCAAATTCTGTGTTATCCATGTCAAGTATGAAACAAGTTATGCCCCACCCAAAATTCCATCTTGCAAACTGCAAATGAAGAACATGGTGAGGAATCACTATGATGAGAACCTTTTCAGTCTAATTTTTTTTTCTATTTTGATTTTGTTAAACAGTTACAGTATTATAAATCAATAATTAAGTTTTGTTGGTTAAAATTAACTTCCTTTATGATCTTTAAATTTACTCATGAAAGCTATTTTAACTAATTGGTGTTCTTATTTTTATATAACTTCTTTAGGAATCTAATTTTACCACAATTTGTGTTGTGCTGTGGATATCACTCTATATAAATAAAACACTGATGGCCTGTGACCAGGCAGGAAGTATAGGCGGGACAAAGAGAGAGAAGAATTGGGGAAACAGGAAGAGAGAGGGGGAGACACTGCAGCCACCACCAGGACAAGCAGCATGTAAAGACTCTGGTAAGCCACCAGCCACGTGGCAAGGTATAGATTTATAAAAATGGGTTAATTTAAGATAAAAGAACAGTTAGCAAGAAGCCTGCCATGGCCATACAGTTTATAAGTGATATAAGCATCTGAGTGATTATTTTATAAGTGGATTGTGGGACTGCGGGGCTTGGGGAACCTGGAGAGAAGCCGTCCAGCAACAGTGTTGTTATTTGCATACAAACACCATCTAACTTTCGAATGTGTGTGTTTGTGTGAGGCCTTTTGTTCTTGACTCTGCTCAACCAATTATTGAATTGGATTTTGATGAAACAAAAACAACTTAGAAATAGCCTTCACATTTTGTCTTCCTGACCCCTGGGTAAGAAGGTGACTAATGTATGCCTACCATTCCTGGTTAGCTATGTATGTGGCAACTGGTGAAAACAAAGACACTGTTCTCATGAAGAGAATTTCAGCCTGGCTTCCCTGTCCTGTCATTCTATAGGGTTTAACTCTTTCTACCTTCCCAAGTCAGCTTGAGTTATTATAAGATAGACAGACCTCCTCCTACTAAAGAACTTTTGTAAGTCCATTGGGTTACAGTGGTCCTTTCATTTCTCTTGAAGCATGCTGAGTTTATGATTATCTTAGCGGTTAATGTACCATGTCATAATGACCTCCTATTTGTCTATTTCATGATATGTAGGGCTTCCTAATGGATAGAATTGTGATAGATTCATGATATATTCCTCATTCCTAGAGAGGCACATTGTAAGACATTTGAAAATATTTTTGGGTAAATAAATAAATGATTGAGTTGAAACTAAAAACATATCTGTGCTATCTAAGTTTATACCTGAAATGTTATTTGTAGTAAAGAAATAAAAAAAAAAGATCAGTTATAGATTGCTCCATATGAAGATGATTCACATTGGTCAAGGTTTTCAGTTTTAATATGTGTTTTTATTAAGTAGATCACAAGCAAAAGTGAGGAATAATAACACATAGCAGAAAATTAGCAGACCATCGGATTGGACAGTAAATTATCTATCAAGAAGGACTGCAGAAGCCCCTGGAAGCAGTTAGCTGGGATGCCACTCTAAAGAGTCTCAGGTAGAACACCTTCCCTTCAGAGAAGACTCTCCAATCCCCCCTCCCACCATAGGCATTTTTGGAGCATTGGATAAGAATAGTAACCTCTACTAGAAATGTTTTCTCCTCCAGCTGTTCCCAGGAGCACAGTGTTTTTAATAACCTTGGCAGTTCTCTGTTCTCCTTCATCCCTGTTCGAAAGCCCAGTGTGCCAGTCTGACTCAGAACGGGAAGTCACAGAGGACACTTGAAATAAGCAGGGATGTCCATCATGGTCTTAGAGACCACTCTCTGCAAGCACACACAGTACCTGATAATTTCCTGGTACAATTTATATTGAATGGTTCCTAGGCTGGTATAAGACATTTTTGTTTCTACTAAGTTATGTGTAACTATTTTTAGGACTCTATTTTGTATGGACACAAAAGGAAGACTGGTTGTTTACATTTGGGGCCAAATGTAGCTAACTATAAGGATTTTGTTGTTTCCTCAGAGCCTTTATCCTTTCTCCTACCTGTTGGCCAGGCAATCTCATTCCTATCTACAGACCTTTTACTTACCTTTCTCAGTGTCTTTGATGTCATTTTATCTTTAATATTTTAATGTTTATTTCACTAGCACATTTTTTTTTTTACTATAACATTCTCCCCTCAAGGATTTCTAGCCTAATACACTGGGGCAGGGGGGAATGACCCCATTAAAATTAGTTGAATTCTGCAAGAAACAAATGATTGGCTTTCTAAAGAATGTTATGAAATTTCCCATGAGGATAGTTTTAATAAAAGGAGCTATAGATCATGGGTCCATAGGTTTACTTATCTGAAGTTGACTCTCTGGAATCCCTTGTAGTGAGAATGTAAATACTCGAGTCCTTTGTTGTTCTAGAAGGTGGCCCCATGATCTTTAGAAAATACAGTTTAATCCTGGAAAAGTAAATGCACTTAGCAATTTTTGGAGGTTGATATATTGCCTTTTTAAAATTGTCTGAAGTTGGTAGATTTATTTTATATTTTTGATTATATTCTTCCCTTGGGTGTTTAAAACCACATATGCAGCCACACATTAACCTCTTACTTTTATTTTTAAAGTTAGCTGAGCTTCCTTGATTTTTACTCTTGGAAACTTAGGACCCACTCCCATAGATCCTTTAGTTTTTCTTCTAATTGTGCCATCTGCTTGGATAGATCAGGATCTTTATGATCATGTGATTTCCTTTGGAAGCATAGGAAGAATAGGAAGCATGTCCATCTCTATTGCCTCTTCTCTTCAAGGTGTGCACTAGTTAAAATCCAATTGCTAGAGGCTCTGTAGCTTTTCAGATCAAGAGAAGGTGAGACTTTTCAGGGATGTGGGTTTCTTTTCCAGGACTCATTATCCCCTAGCTCCTGACTGACTTAGTAGATCATGGATGAACATATTGAATGTTATTTTCACCCTCTTATCCTCCACAAACCTTTGGGGTAATTTATTAGTCTAGCCATTTTAGATTCAGTAACATTCAGATAAATGTTAAGCCTGAAACACCAAACCATTTAAAGTAAATTCTGATTACTTTTTTAAGACTCCGTCTCCCAAATAGCTAAAACATGAGTAGCTAGCTATCTTAACTAGTTCCCATAAATATTACCTTGAGTAGAAAATATCATAAGAATATCCCATTAATTTAAATATCACTTTTATATCAATGTATTGATTTTAAACTTAAAATTTATTTACAATTATTAAATGAACTTTAATAATCATGCATATGCCATGCTTAGGTGTCATCACCCACCTTCCTTGATTAACTCAAACCCTCTACTCTATTTAACCTTCCTGCATTTATCCTTGTCATCCATTTCTCATCTCAGAAAAATTCAGTAATTTCATTTTACAACAAAGCTTGTTTTACCATATAATATCTTTCCTTGTTTCAAATATTCCATTTCCTCCTTAACCCCCTTTCCAACAAAAAATAAAACCTCATACATAAATCATTCTTAAAATTTCTATCTCTTTGACTTACTGTTTCCTTTTACTTTATTTCCTTCCATAACAGCATTAGATGTAGCAACACAAAATTTACCCACTTGTTAAACGGAGGTGAATCCAAATCACGTTTTTCACAAAATGAGATTACCATTTTGCATATTGTTATAGCTGTTGTCTGTTGTAAGATCTTAGGCAAATATTTTGTCACTTGGTTTCTTCAAAGGCCTTTATAAATATTTCTTTGTCCTTACAATAGTTTCAGATGTTATGAGAAGAGTTAGCAAATATATCACCAGCCTTGAATAGTGAACACTCTATACAAGATAATAGAAGAGAAAATATGCAGAGAAACAAAAATCATTACATTAACCTTGAAATTGCAGCTTTAAGTACAATTTTAGATTCAGCAGCATTCAGATAAATGTTAAACCCAAAACATCAAACAATTTTAAGTAAATTCTGATTACTTTTTTAAGACTTGGTCTCCCAAGTAGTTAACATATAAGTAGGTAGCTATCTTAACTAAATATAGCTTTATTGGTGGTCTTTGCTCCTGTTGTTCTATCATTTATACATGAGAGTTTGGGTTTTGTGGGTATGAAAGTTTTTAATCACCATCACCCCATTTCTCCCCAGTCTGATCATTGCCCTGTACATTCCTATCCCATGAATCCCAATTTGGCCCGGAAATGGCAATGAAACTGGCATTTCATTGATCCTGCCAAGTATGCTGGTTATTTTTCCATATGGAGAGTGATCCATGATAACTATATTTTCTATTTTGAATGAGTGAGTCTATTCCATGTAGAGCAAGCAAATAACAAAATAACAAGCAGCATATAAATAGAACATCAGATCAGTCACTTACATCATACCGAGGGAACGACTAGAGAAGCCCCATGAAAACAAGCATCGATAAAGTAAATACCAGCAGACTACCTGCTCCTTGGGTGAGACTTCTAGATTTTCATTTCTGCTTTATGCATCATTATAGAATGGAATAAACAACAGTAACATCTGCTGGATATTGTTTCCCCCTTCAAATTGCAATACTTTTAATGCATTTATCTCTTTGCTGTTCTCTCTCTTCCCTGTTAGCAATCAAGGGGGCCACCCTGTCACAAGATCGTTGAAATAATGCTCAAGTCTGAAGTAAGGTGGCTTGTCTTGGACTGTGGGCTTAACTCTCAACAAGCACAAACATCTCACATCAAATGACCAATATAATTTATGTTATACAGCTCATTTTCCAAATTAAGTAGAATCATGTCCTTTGAAGAGATAGTGAACTGAACTGGAAATAGACGTTTATAGATAATAAAAATGCAATTTAAGGGATGGAGAAAAAAATACATAGTGAGAGGCTTGGCTTTGATATATTGACAGGCATATTGGTTTCATGATGTCATTTTAAGTATGTTTAGAATACCCACTTATAACGTGGCTATTGTGGTTCAAACATATATGTCTTCCAAAAAGTACTACGCTTGCCCTGTAATGCCAGAGTGGTGATGTTAAGAGTTGGCATAGCTGGGAAATGAATAAACCCTGAGGGAACTACCCTCCTGCACGATATTAATGCCCTTATAAGAGATGGTTTGCAGAATGCCTTCCTAGGACTGAGCACCTATTACTATCAGCAAATACTAAACCTGTTGGTTCCACCTCTAAAACACTGAGAAATAAATTACTAATATTTATAAACTACTTATCCTTGGATGATCTTTTGTTATAGTGGCATTAATGAAATGAGACAATGGTTGAGGAACTTCTAAATGTATTTGCTTGGTATTGACTTCCTAGGGATTACTTAGAGAGAGAGATGACCTAAGATTTTTTTTTTTTTCCCAGTGTTCTGCTGCAAAGTGATAATTGCCTTAGGGCAACCAAAATTCAAGGAAATAAATGATTATCTGCTGGATTTTATGGCATATGAACTGTCATTTTGCTTTGTTAATATTCACATGTTACTCAAATATTTTCATTTTGTTACGCACAGATAAAAGGAAATTCATTCTAGTGAATACAATTTCCTGGTTAGTCCCAAAATACTTAACTGGGTGCCTTCTCACTCTATGAGGCACCTCCAGGTTTCCTAATTAAGTGTTTTGCAGACATTTCTCCTACCTCTGCTAAAGGGGAGTGAAATATCACAGAAGAAAAAAATGGCAAGGGCCTTTTGGGGGCCGTAGAATAAAGGAATAAAATGGATAGGTGAAGAACTGTAACAGATTCAGTCAATATCAATGGTTTACTTTACATTTTTCCTGGCTTAGTATTCAAAATCCAAAGTGGTAAGTAGATATTTCTCATAGTTCTGCACATGGCTAGTGAGTGCATGGAAAGATACTCAAAGTCATTACATTTAGTCGTTAGCTATTTTGCTTAAGTGAATTTCAAGATACAAAACAAACTAAAGAAATGAATGAGGGAAGAATGGGTGCCAGGCAGTACCCTTTAAAATGTACTGAGATGGGTATAATCATTTAAAAAAGAATATTACTTTTTATAAAATAAAGGAGGCAAACTAAAATGCCGGTGCGAATATGTAGGAACTGTCATTTTATTACATTACTCATGAGAAAGGATCAGCCTTTGCTGAAGGCAATATGTCAGCTCCTCACAATGTCAATCAGAGGATTACCATCTGGCTTTACAGTTCCATCCTGAGCACATACCAAAAAAGAATTGCGAAGACAAGTATCTCAACAAGCACACAACGGAAAAGGAACTGCAGAGCTGGTCACACTGACACATGGTGGAAACAGTCCGAGTTCAGTCAACAGTTGCATGGATAAACAAATTGTCCAAATACAATGCAAAGTGAGTCAAGTGATGAACTTCTTCAATTCTAAGCAAACACAGGAAGCTAAACAATAAAGTTTATATGAAAACCCTGAAAAATTATATATATATAATTCCAAAGAATGAGAATGTATATTGATGACTTCTGGGCATATGTGTCATGTTTTGGGAATTCATATTGAGGTGAAGTTCTTTGGCATTACCTAGAAGAAGTGCTGGCATGAAATTGTGAAGAAACTAAAAATTCTGAATCATTTTGTTTGTTTGTTTTGTGATTGTTTTAAAATTGTTAACTAATGTGAATTTCACTTTGACAAAATCTCGTTTTCTTTTAACTTTATTTTAATCATGTATATGTGTGTGGAATTGTGTATACATCTGTGCTTATGAATGTTAGTCTCCCCCATATTCAGAGGGATGGGATCCTCCTAGAGCTCGAATTAGAGATAGTTTTGAGCTGTCTCACTTGGATGCTGGGAATCGAATCTATTCCTCTGCAAGAACAGAACTTGCAGAATCTAATAACTGAATATCTCTTAAGCTTACAAAAATATTTTTAGTCCAAATTTTGATAAATAATCTTTATTTTTGCAAAAGTATTTAAATAGCAAGGTGTAACCAAATAGAGTTCGGCTGCAACCCAGCCTTCTTTTTAAGAGCAATTCGTTTTGTTTTTAATAGTGTTGAGTCCAAGAAATTGTGACCATAGAACTTGAAAATGATATCAAACTATTCTAAATATAAAATTTATAGACACCTGGAGGTGACTCCTCAGGGAACTGATTCTGTGAATAATGATCAGAACGGGGGCATAGCCAGTCCCACACTTGCAAGGAGGTTCTGGTTCCCTCTGTTCTCACTTCCCTCATTGTAAGCAGCTGTTGGATTGCTAAACTAAAATCAAAACGTTCTTCCTTGCTGATATATATAATATTCACATACATAGTATATTCACATATCATATGATATGATATTATATATATATATATATATATATATATTCAAATTGACTTATTCAGTTTTAAGAATGTCAAAATATCTTATCCTAATCTGCCAATCCTCACTCTATCACACAGCGATCACCATGATAACCAAGCTTCATAATTATAAGGACTCAAAAAATGATTGGAATAATGTTCTTTTTGCAAATTTCCTCTTGTTAATTCTCTAGGCTGAAATTCACTTTTCCTCTAATGTTCACTGTTAGGGCTCAATGATGCCCCTTGGTCAAAGTGGGATGAGAAGTTTACTCCCCTGGCCGTCTAATGGATGCTTCCTCACTACAGTGGGAAGCACAAACATACTGACTGCTGAAAAGCCTTAATTTCCTTTGAAATTTCATCACTTTAAGGCTTGTGGTGATTCATATTGTTTTCTTACATTTAGGGAACTATCCGCAGCCATTTTCAGCTTATAAAGCAAAAGTGACTACATATCCCATTTAAATATACCTTGCATTTATGTAACTGAGCATACATATTCATCCTGGTTTTGTGGTCATGTAAATGCCTTAACTGGCTGAAAATAATCAAGAGTGGATCTGTGGCCATGCTCCTTCTGTTTTTAGGAGTAGTACAAAACTGTGTAGAAACTTGTGATTCTGAAATTGGAAATAAATTAAGGCACAAATAAAGAGGCAGTTCAAGAGGAAATGTTAATATATTACAAAAATGGGTTCAAAGAGGCTAAAGAAAACTGGGGTATTTAATGGCATAAAGACACAAGAGCTATTGCATAAAAGTTTCTGAACAAGGTAGGTACTTATCTGTATCAGAAATAATGCTAACTTTTAGATAATATTATACCGAAAATTGAAGATGTTCAATAATTTAAACATTAAACTGTATGAAAGTCATAGACTTCAATATAGAAAAGCTCTTTATTTTGTAAAGAGCAGTTTTAGAATTGGGGACATGTAAAAGTTCTCTACTTAAGTTTGCAATTCAAAAATTCAAATTAGCACAGTGAAATATAAAGAGTATTATATAAGACACACTGGAAAAGAGCTCCAACAAAATATTTTCTAAACAAATTAAAATCCACTGCATACGAATATTCTAAAAATACATGTACAATAGCCATAGGCATTTAAGAATGAAGCTGGCAGAAAATGAGAATGTTTGAATTTTGCTTTTTAATAACATTTTGGTTGAGGCATTTTTTCATACACAAGCGATTTAAAGATAAACTCAACAAAACATTTGGTTGGCATAACAGCAAAGGCAATTAAAATGAAGTCCCTCTTCAAATTAACCTTTTGCTGACATTGCAGATTGAAATAAGATGAGCTGATTCTAGCTGGGCTTCAGGCATACACTTCACATATGTGTTTCTACAAGAGGTCAAAATTGCTGGGCATTGGAATCAGAATGTCCAGAAGGGAATATGGACCTGCACATCCTCTGAAGTGTTGAGAAAATTATAAAACCCGACAGAAATTATTCACCTTGTGAAAAAGTAATCTTCATGTGTTACTGATATCCTTGGATCTCGAAAATAGCTTTATTACCTTTCACCTTGTCTGAACTTGTAACTCACAATGAATTAATTTATTTGTGACCACATAAAAGCCACCCAGGCCACTTTTAAAAGCAAAACTTTGATATTTGAGCATGTTTTCCATATGTGAATGAGTGATACGTCAATGGTTGTTGGGATTTATCTTTTTAGCCAGCCTTTGCACAGTCTCTGGTAGGCTGTATCACATATTGAAAGTAATGATGATGGAAATAATTTAATTATATACTTAGTTATACAATGTACTGCCTTATATACCCAAGGATTTTAAATTGTATATAAAGTACTTATATTTTTATATGTATTTTTTTTAAGAATGAGTGTTTGTTTTTGTGGTATGTCTTTACTGTAATTATTAGATCACTGTGTTTTTAATTTCCATTATTATAGATTCCAATACAAAATTCAAAAACTGAAAATTTACAAAATGTATTTTGTCTTCTTAAATATCAGCATATTTCTACAGAATCTACTGATGGAGATACTTAAATAAATACATGTTTATTTTCTGGTTTTGTTACACACTTACCTTTATAAATGAGAATAATTAAGAAAGAAAATATTGATTACTGAGGACTATTCCCAAATAATACTCCTAATTATTAATGTCATTGAGAACTTAGTAACTTAATACTGTTGTTATTATTGTTTTTATTTTGCTGATTTGACCATGTTGTCGTGTGTTGTGTAGATAGTCCAACCAGATAAAATATGAAAATTTTAGGTAGTGACATCTCTATCTTTCCATTTTTCACTCAATTTTATTTGACTTCTTAAAGTTAAATAATATTTCAAATTAACTAATGTTAAAAGCAACTTCTCTGTATTTAAAGGAAATACTTATTTCTATAGTTAATTTTTTTAAAGATCTATCTGGTTTTGGCAAAATGACAAGCACCCAACATTTTACTGGTGTACGGGGAAACTTTTGGGATATGAATTGCACTACACTGACCAGCATTGCTCTCTATCTACTAAGTACCAACTTTAGCTGAATTTGTTTTGACTGCAGTTATTGAAATCTGTCTTTGATATCTTTCAATTTGGATTACATTGTCCATTTTAAGTTTGTTCCCTGTGATATTCCAGCTGTCTTGCATGTCTGAAATATTGATGACTGGCATTTGGCATGAGTTAATTTGCATGAGGAAGTATGCACCTACAATAATTTAGAATTGGATGATTTCCACATTTGCCATTTTATGAAAGTTTTAAACTATTATGTCCTGCCTTTCTTACAAATACGTGGAAAATGGTGACAGGGCTAGCTTTAAGGTAACATAGAGGACATGGGAACAATGACACACTGTTTCCTTCAGTAAACTTAGGACCACAGGGAAAGAACTGTGAGACACAGTTTATGAGCCAGGATTTTTATTTGTGTGACCAAGAAAGATAATGCATGCTTGGAGCATGAATCTACCTTTTTTAGCATGACCTCACAACTAAGTCAAAATTCCATTATTTACACAGTTAATGCTTCTTACTGCTTACAATTTCAAAGAAATATCCTCATCACATCTTGGTATAAAAGTATCAGTGCATACATAGTATCACTTAAAGTGCTGACCTGACAAGATTTTATAACTGTGTAGACACATATCTTTCCCATTTCTCAATCTATTTGAGGTCTATAATATCATAATATTATACAGAAGAGAGTTTCTCTTATAGAAAAATTAGTCAGAATTTTAACTTTTTATAACTTCAAATATTTTAGTAAAATTAGTTTCCCCAGTGCTTTAAAGATAAACTCAAATTTATTGACATAACATAAAAATTCTTCTGAAGAACCTGTCAAATGCCTTCCATTCTTGGTGGTCAGAACTCTTTTTATTTTCCATCTACCATATTTTGCATGGATATTTCTATGTGTATTGTCCTCTCATGGGGCTAACTTGTTCCTTTCTCAATGTTGTACCTTTAATATTTCATTCATTCTCAAATAAAATTAATAGAAACTCCTCTAGGACATTGATAGAATTTCCCCCAAAGAACCAATGTTCTTTTTTCCACAGTTCAAAAGGAGGACCCGGACCAGACCTTCTCCCTTGTATGCCATGCACACCTAAGTGGAGTTCACGCAATAGCTTTTAAAAATTCATTAATTAAAAATTGATTTAACAAATATTTATTCACCATTTAGATGAATGGTTTAAGTATTTGCTCCTGAAGTTTACTTATGCATAAAAATGACTTTTTTCCCATTTCTTTGCCACTACAGAACAGAGTGCAAGAGATTTTCCCATGTGTGGAATTCATCAGGACATTTTTAGCTGCAGAATTTAAAATAAGCCATTATGTCATTATAAAATAGTTCCATACCAAGAAGATTCATATGTATTTTTCATAGCATGAAAATTATGAGCTGCTACTTTGTGCTTCATTTCTGCTGCCCTTTGGCATAAGGTGCATCTGTAGAACTTCCTTTGCGATAATCTCGCTACTTTTGGCATACAACATTCATTATATATTGTTCTTGATAACCAGCTTGTTCTTTGCACTTAAGACTGTCACAAGGACATACTTTCCCTGTTCCTGAAAGAAACTGCACTGTAGGAAGAGGCTGAATGAGTCCAGAGAAAAATCCTATAAAATTGCTTATAAATCAGAAATTTTTCTTTTGATTGTGAGAAAATGAATTATTCCCGGATTATTTTCCAAATTGCAGCCACATGAGTCTTTGCTGCTGTTTCTTGGTGCCAGTGTGCTCTACACTGTATCTGGCACTTGATCCTAATTATGTGGTGTTCAGCTCTTCATGCCATTGAAAAATGACATTGGATCATAGATTGTGCTTTCTCCAGTTATACGTCTGAAGGCCTTCTGATGACAAAGACAAATATAACTGGTATTAAGCAGTTTACACCATGACCATGTTATATATGTTTACGTTGGTAGAAGGAAAAATAATAGCTCCACACTAATGAACTCCAAAGTGTTATGTAATAAATGAAGCAACTAGAATTGATTCTATGAGACAAGGTTATTGAATTTTAAATTAGAGGAGATTTAATGGATCAATTAATTATTTGATATGATACTAAGCTCTGGATTTCTCACAGTTCAGCACAGTGACTCATGCTACACTGTGAAAATGTAGCTTCTTTTGTTAAAGGAAAGTTCTGCGTCCTAATGCCTTCTGTGACTCAGGGAACATCTGAGATCCCATCTGGCACCTCAAATTGTGTTTTAGTGGCACAACAAAGTGATTATGAAAGATCTTGTCTTTGAAAGTCATTGCAAAATTTGTGGCTAGTGGTCACAGAAGGGGAAAAGATATATTTAAAGCATTGAAAATCAAAGTTTCACAGTGTTCAAACTGAATCTGCAGACAGTGAGACCATAGAGCACTCTCCAAGTTGAAGAAATGAATAAAGTGTTCACTGAAGATGAGACATACCCTCTTCTGCTAACAGAACAGAAGTATTGTATCATTTCTCCCCTTTGCCTTTGTCATCTGTGCTTCACTATTGTACTGGCTTAATGTCTCAGCCTTAACACAAAGGAACAGAGGAAAGTGAGGGAGAAAGTGAGAATGTTATGTGAATGTTGTTTTTTCCCCCTGCAGTGTTCTATGTAAGATTATGCAGAGAAGTCATCCTTTCTTGTTTTACTTTTTTTATTTAAGAGATTTGTTTTATTTTAATGATGTGTATGTCTGAGTGTGTATGGACCACATTTCTGTGGGTTCCCATAGAGTCCAAGGGAGGGTATTGAATCCTGTGGGTCTGGGGCTACAAGTTGTGGTAAGCCTTCTAACGTGAGTGCTAGGATCCAAACTCCGGTATTCTGAAAAGAGCAGCTGCTGGCTGCTGTGGGATGTTCTGTATGTTAAATATGTTGCTCTGATTGGTTAATAAGTATAACACTGATTGGCTGGTAGCTCCGCAGGAAGTATAGGAGGGACAAAGAGGGAGGAGAATTCTGGGAAGTGGAAGGCTGAGGCAGAGAGACACCGCCAGCTGCTGCCATGAAAAGCAAGATGTAAGGTACTGTATGTAAGCCACGAGCCACATGGCAACTTATAGATTAATAGAAATTGGTTGATTTAAGATATAAGAACAGTTAGCAAGAAGCCTGCCACGGCAATACAGTTTATAAGAAATATAAATCTCTATGTGTTTACTTGGTTGGGTCTGAGCGGCTGCGGGACTGGCAGGTGAGAGAGATTTGTCCTGACCATGAGCCAGGCAGGACTGGAGAAAACTCCAGCTACAAGCAGCTAGTGCTCATAACCACCGGGCCATCCCTCCAGCTCCTCCTTGTTCCATTATCGATAGCAAGTTATAACATTATAAGAACAATAACGTTATGAATATTTATTACATTATGTAACTTTAAAATAAATGTATTTAATCCTTTTAAGAATCCCATAAATCATTTTATTTTTTAAACTTGGGACTTGAGAGAATTGGTAATTTCCTTCAATATCAAAACAATAACTACTAGTATAACTAAATTTATTAGTTTTAGAGGTTTTTATGTGTAGTTTCAGAAAGCAGATTATTCCAAAATAAATACACTCAAACCTTCCCATACTAGTTTCAGAGTGTGAAGTTTTAGGAAGTGCCATATCCCTGTGTTGTGACATTTTATGCAAAGTACTATTCCAAAGAATTTTCAGTTTCAACAAGGAGATCTACACAATGATGTCAGACAGAATAAATTGATAAATTGTGCCTATATATACATATGTGTGTGTGTGTGTGTGTGTGTGTGTGTGTGTGTTTGTGTGTATATGGACAGATAGAGATAGATAGATGATAGATAGATAGATAGATAGATAGATAGATAGATAGATAATGATTGTGTAAGAGAAAGGATGTGTGCAGGCCAGTGGGTTCAGGTAAGCTTCCTTCTGTAATATATATATATATATATATATATATATATATATATATATCCCTTAGACACTAATGGTCAAAATTCAAAATATAGTGCACAATGAAGCGACCACTCTTTTTCTTAAAAATTATCATAATGGATGGGAACTTTTGTCAAAATCACAAGGTTTCACTTCCTAAGGAATTATAGTGTAGAATTCACAGGTCAGACTCCCACATCAGAATGTCTGGATATAAATTCTTGATTTTCCTGCCATCTTTTTGTAAAAAACTTCACATGCTTTTGCATTAATTTTCTTATGTATGAATAAACTCAAATTGCCTCTATAATAGAATCTGGTACTTAGGGAACATGGTAAACATACTATGAATACATTGTCGGTTACATTACTAGTACGCAATGTATTTTGGAGGATTATTCAATTGAAAAACTATGACTGTAGCAATCAGCATGTGCAAGTGTTTTATAAACTGAGAATTTCATTTATATTTCTGCTGCTGTGATAAAACACCCTAAGAAAAAGCAAGTTAGGTAAGAAGGGGTTTATTTCAGCTTATGATATCTGGCTACAGTCTGTCATTGTGAGAAGTCAGGGCAGGGACTTTTAATAGCTAGTCACATTTTATCTAAAGCCAAGAGCAGAGAAACATGAGTAAAGATACACTCAATTGTTTGTTTTCTTGTTTGCTTGTGCTCAGTCTTATTTCTCCACTTTTATACCATTCAGGAGCATATGCCCAGGGAATAGTGATGCCTTCAGTGTGCTGCGTTTTCTTATATCAATTGACTTAATTAAGACAACAGATCTACCTATGGACCAACACAGTATGGAAAATCCCTCAATGAGCCTTTCCCTAGAAGATTCCACGTTCTGTTAAAATGACCGTAGAAGCTAACCATCATCCTGAGGATAGCAGAGACAGAGACAGAGATAGATTGCCTGGCTTTGGATGCAGTCTCTTTGGGGAATCGTTATACATTTCATCAAAAAATATTCAGGACATAGTATGCAACTGACACTTTACCTGTGTGGTTAAGGCTCTATGTTCCTAAAGTGAAGATGGAGGATGCTGGGTTGACTGTATTTACGGCAGTGTTCTTAGCCTAGCTGAGGGTAGTGGTAGTTCAAGCAACAATGGTGTGAATCTAATGAGGCTGACAAAGAGCCAGGAGTTATAAGAATATAGAGAACAATCTTTAAGCATACCAAAAAGCAGCTAAAAGTCTCAGTCAGAAACTTGAGTTCATGCAGATACAAACATCATACTGTACTATGGACCTATAACACCAGTGAAGAAACAGAAGGGGAAATTATTAGCACAATGTGTGTCAAGATATGTGTTGGACTTTAAGGCCCATGGGATTCTAAAATCTGATAGTATTAATCACAAAAGGATACTGGGCTTTGGGTCATTCACTTCAAGCACACCAGGAGCCTTGGGCTCTCACATGTTTACCTACATGTGTGTCAAAGGGTTGTTGTGAAGATAAGCAAATATACTGTAGTAAAAACGATGGAAACCTTGATATGTATTACGGATGTGGTCATTTTATTAATTCTACTTTTTGTATCTTGAGAGTTTGTTGCTCTCTGCTGCTTCAGAAGAAAAGCTAGTGAAAAATATGTGTTCTTACTATGAATAATATAGCTGAGGATACTCTTGTTTTTTATACTTACATTACATATATTCTAGCAACTTTTCAGGATTTTTTTTTTTTTTTACATCTTCAAAGACTTAATTTTCCTAGGGAAGGCCATCTTCAATATAATTATGTAGCTATGTGAAAAATCTGAGTTAGAGACAACAATGGAGACAAGCACTGTTAGGGCAACACATTTCAGTTGGGGATAAAAGTAAACACCAGAGACTGGCCTGCTCATTGTCAGTTTGGATTCCATAGTCAGATTGGAAACAAATCTGTTTCAGTGTGCAGATGCCAACTCTTCATGATTACTAAGGCAGGTAACTTGTAACTCAGAAGACTTCCACATCTTTGAGGCTTAGCAGAAGAGTTATCTACCTTCGAAGAACTTACCCTTGAGTGATAAGAAATATATAAGTGATGGGAGAATTTATTCTTTCAGTAAGGTGATTTCATGACTTCCAAGTTGAAATAGCTCATCTCAGTTAAAAGCACTCTGGTATTCTGTAATTTAGTTGGTTTCTCCATATAAAAAATTCATAACTGTTATCATCTACAAGATGCCTTGCTGATAATAGCTTAGACTCTTGATTAAATTCTACCTGGATACAAATATACAGAAGCCAGTGCCCTTTCTTGGACCTCTGTGTCTATTTATTCTGTTACTTCTACTACTTTTACATTTACCTATTTATTTATTCATTTACTTCCTTTCTGTGCACTTGTATGCTTACTATGGCCTACATGTGAGGTCATAAGACAATGTAGAGGATCCTGTTTTCTCCCCCTACCATATGTGTTTTGGGGGTGTAATTCCTGTTGTTCAACTTAAAGGCAGGTACCATTAATTTATTGGCTCCACTCCTACATTATTTCAGTAATATATGGAGCACTGCTGGTAAAATCCACATTATGTTCATAAAGTGTAGCCTTGACTTTTGTTGTTTTATTAATGTTTTTCACACAAACATACATATGCATACACAACACAGGGGGAGGAGTCAGAGAGAGAGAGAAACAGAGACAGAGACAGAGAAAGACAGAAAGCTGACCCTGGCTAAGAAATGCCAAGAAGTAAATGTGCATGATTGATATGTTCATGCCCCTAAAATATAAAATCTCCATTGATTTTGACTGGTCCCAGTGACATGAGTATTTTATTTTTGGGTACATGTACCCTTGTTGACTTCCTGAAAGGCATCATTAGTTTACTCTCTCCCTCAGACACTCTTGTTCTGGTTTCACAGATTATGTTCAGCATGGTGTTCACAGACTTCAAATTCTTTTCACATTTGAGTTCTGAAGTGTAAGTCTCATTTTTATATTGATCTATAATAAAAGTAAAGGTTGAAAATGAGACTGTATATTCTTACTAAACTCATTCATCAATAGAATAGTTTGCTCACTGACTTCTGTAGAATAATTTTCTCAAGCATGTTTGAGAGCTGGTCTTTTACTTTTGTTGTAGAGCTTGAGATCAATCCCAGGGTCTTGTACACACCAGTGACCTACAACATTGCCAATCCCAGCTTGTACTTCTTAATGATTGGTTTCTGTATTTTAACAGATAATCCTGTTTGAATGCTTACCATATGTTGGTAGACTTTCAGATTTAAAAGAAAGTACCTCCAGGTTGTGATAGTTCTTATTGCAATGTGAACACTTCCAAAACATACACACACACAGATAGACACGTGTAAAAACACAAAGACACACAGAGAGAGAGAGAGAGAGAGAGAGAGAGAGAGAGAGAGAGAGAGAGAGAGAAAGAGAGAGAGAGAGAGTCATAGACATACACACAAAAGACACAAAGAATCCCAGGCATACATACAGACACACACAAACACACATATGGACACACATAGAGACATAATTTCACAGACACCCAAACAGATAAACAAAGACAAACACACAGACAGATACACACAGAGACACATTTCCTGACACACACTCACATACCCTGACTCACAGCCACAATTATTTCATGGCAACACATTATTTAATGTTGACAAAGTTTTCATTCGTTTTACTGCTGACAGAAAACCATCACTGTAGTGGGGTTCCAAAATTTGGTTTCAGGGATTTAACCTATTCTTTTTTGGCATTTATGATGGTGACTTTTGTTTTGCTTGTTATCACTTTTATTTCAATTATAAAGTTGTTTGGCATTGACCGACTGAATTAAAAGGTAGTTTTCTCAAATATTTCACTTGTGCTGTACAAAAGCATCCATTCTGTGGACTGCCTCTGTGTGCCATGTAAAGGATATTACAGATGTTTGAGAGACCCTTGTGGTGTTAAAGTCATGTGATTAGCTTTAATTTTTTTTTTCTTAAATCATAGTGTTTTAAAATGTTGGTGATCTGGAGAAGGCTTGGTGCTTCAGAGTACCACTCTTATAGAGGCCCTCAGTTTGTTATCCACTACCCATGTCTGGAAGCTCACAACAGCTTGTCTAAGTGATCCAATATCTTCTCTGGCCTCCAAGGGCACTGCACTTATTTTTGAGGAGCTAATGAATGTTGCCATAATACTTTATTTACAATTTGAAGTATTAACAACAATGAATCCACATATTGCTGTGTTGCTGGTTGTTTTTTCTCCTTGCTCTTTGGAGGTCCACCACCCAGCTCCCCAATAAATACACAGGGAGGCTTGTTCTTACTTAAGAATTCCTGGCCTGTAGATGTAATTCTGAATGGTTTTATTAAATAAGAAACACAGAGCCAAATGCAGAGTTAAAAGCCCAGAGATCAGAGAGCAGTAGCCAAAAGTTGAGACCACCTTCCTACCACCCGCTACCACTGCCATCCTTCCCCTGAGAAAGAGACCTACTTCCTGTATGTCTATCTTTTTATTGACTTTCTGTTCTGCATTCTCCTTGGTTGCAAAACCAACCACATGACCTCCTCATCAGTGCCTGTCTATACAGACCTCCAGGTCTCTATGGTTGGTATTGAGATTAAAGGCATCTGTCTCCATGCTGGTGGTGTCCTTGAACACACAGAGATCTGCTTGTCATATGATTGGGATTAAGGGCGTGTGCTACCACTGCCAGACTTAGGCTAAATGGCTTGTGATTAGTTCTGACCCCCAGATACTTTTATTTATTAATACACAAATAAATCACATTTCAGCACAAATAAGATATCACCATACTGGCCTTAGCTTGGCTTGTTTCTTTCCAGCTTTTCTTAATTTATCCTGTTTACCTTTTGTCTCAGGGCTTTTATCTTTATCTTATATTCCTTTCTTTACTTTGTACTCCATGGCTTACTGTGTAGCTAGGTGGCTGGTCTCTGGAGTTCCCCTTCTCTTGCTCCTAGATCCTCATTTTCCCAGATTTCTCCTTATATTTACTCTCTCTGCCCGCCAGCGCCACCTATTCTTTCTCCTGCCTCGCTCGCTATTGACCTTTCAGTTCTTTATTAGACTAATCAGGTGTTTTAGACAGGAAAAGTAACACAGCTTCACAGAGTTGAACAAATGCAACATAAAAGAATGCAACACATCTTTGCATCATTGAACAAATGTTCCACAGTATAAACAAGTGTAACACACTTTAAAATAATATTCCACAACATTATTGCTTTATTCCATTTATTCCTAGGTCTGGAAAAGACCAAATTAAGCTATTGTGGAGGGAGTAGTATCATAGGTTCTTTGTAGCAGGGAAAAGGACAGGTGAGGTAAATTGAGCTTTCTGAAAAAATGTCAAAGTATTGGATATTTATGGAAATTTTACACCAAAGTAGCAAGAATATTAGAGTGGATATCTGTATATCTATGGCAATGATTTTTACCATTAATAATGTCTAATGTAGTTTTTACTACAAATCTATATATTTATCACTACCATTATCTAGTTTTACTCATCAATACTTTGGAACACTTCATGCAAGTGGAGCAATTGTGAAGGAAAACACACTTCACCTCAAGTCAGTGGTTCTCAGTCTGTGGGTGGCAACCCCTCAGGGGTCAAATGACCCTTTTACAGGGGTCGCATATCAGATTTTCTCTATATCAGATATTTACATTATGAGTCATACAAGTATCAAAATTACAGTTATGAAATAGCAACAAAATAATTTTATGGTTGGGTGTCACAACAACATGAGGCACTGTATTAAAGGGCTATAGCATCAGAAAGGTTGAGAACTACTACCTTAAATTCTGCAGCATGTAGATCATAAACTAGAATTAAATATTGTCTTAGTCTTTTAAAATTCTGACTAATGTTTATGTGGATCAAAATGTATAAATTATAAGTTTGCTTTATAGAGTTATAAGAAATCTATACCTCTGTGTAATGCAGACTTGAAAGAGAATATACAATATTCTTATTGGCTTAGAAAGTTTCCTTATAATATTTCTGAGTTTCTGAATCTGCAGGACCCCTGGAGATAATGACTGCTATGGCTTGTTACATGTCATTTCTACATGCTCAATATGTTTATTTAAGTGCAACACTTTAATATGAATTTGTTTCAGGCTACTGTCATGTTTTTTGAGACTTATCTGCTTTAGCCAGTCTATCGACAAGGCAATCCCCCAACCCCCCACCCCGCCACACAAACACACCAAAATTAACATTCACTATATTATTTCTTTACATGTATTTGCACAAGTGCACATGACTGCTGAAGCCAGAAGGGGAAATCTGATCCCCTGGAACTGGATGTGGCTGTGAATTTCCATCTCACATGGGACTGAGGACTAAATTCTAATCCTCTGGAGCAAGTGCTCTTAGCTACTGAGCCCTCTCTATAGTGGAGCAAAATCACATTGCATGATTATACCAACGTTTATCCACTGTCTTTTCAAACATTCGAGTCAGGTTTGAAGCTGCTACAAATAAAGTTTCTTTAAACATTGTTTTTGCACAAATATTTGTTCTGAGTACATGTCCTTTGTATTTTCCTTGGAAATTTCTCTGCAAATTGAACCGGTAGCCATATAAAAGGTATGTGATTAAATTCCAACACACTGGAAAACATTTTTTTCTGCATATTTGTAATTTTGTCTCCTAAACAATAATGCTGTGAGTTCCAGGTATCTTGTTTGACCCCAGTGCCTTTTTTGTTAAAGAATCAACCCTTTTAAATTTGTGCCTTCTGCTGTGTGAGCAAAATTCAGCATGACTGAGTCACATTTGCCTAATAACTAATGATTTGAACTCTTTTTTCACTGTTTATAAATTACTTATGTCTTCTACTTTTTTTCATTTTTGTTGTCTATTCATCCTTATAACTCAATTGTAGAAATTATTGACATATTGGCAGTTTTTTGTTAGACAATTATTTTGGAATTCTTTTTATGTGTTGATGAACTAATTATTCATTTAAAATAATGAGGTATGAGTAGCAAGAATATTTTATTCACATACCCATCATTAACAGCAAAAATTAGAACTGGAGACTGTCTTAGTTACTGTTCTATTGCTGTGAAGAGACACTATAACCAAGGCAACTTATAGAAAAAAGGGCTTATTCACAGTTTCACAGGAGTAGTCATTTCCACCATGGCAGGGCATGCGATGGTGGGGGCAGGCATGCACTCATGGCATTGGAGCAGAGGCTGAGATGAAAGTTCATATCTTATCCACAGGCAGCAGGCAGAACAAGATTGAGTCTAGACTTGGTGTGGATTTTTGAAACCTTAAAACCCACCCCTATTGAAGACCACCACACTTCCTAATCCTTCCTAGGAATAAGACGTTCAAATATATGAGCTTATAGGGGGCCCACCCCTATTGAAGACCATCACACTTCCTAATCCTTCCTAGGAATAAGACATTCAAATATATGAGCTTATAGGAGGCCCTTTGCCATTCAAGTCACCACAGTTAAACACATATTTTGGAATGCTTTCTAAATTTTTTTTCTAATTTGTTATTCTTTTTAAAGTTTGCTTTTATATTCTGTTTCATTCATAGTTTATAAAATATTTGAATAATATTGCCAATCTCTTAAAAAATGTTTCCTCTGAACTACATTGAATCTGTAAATCAATTGTTAAATAGCTGGAATTATAACCATAGTGAATCTTGCAGTTAGTCTACATTTTCCCATTATTTATTTATTTATTTTGTAAAATTTTTATAGTGTTTAGAATAGAGTATTGCTTTATTACATTTATTATGTATTCGTTCTATATAAATCAAATTATTAATTGTCTTAGTCAGTAGCTCTTATTGCCAGTAATAATATAGAATTGGCTTTTTCATAGAAATCTTATATCTTGTGACTTTTCAATGCACACAAACAACAGGTTTAGTAGATTACTATATCCCATAGAACTTTTTATGCAAAAGTATACTGTACACTAAGATGTTAAACAAATTTAAAAAAATTACTTTTCGCTCTCATTTTAATCATTTCTGTTTCTTTTTAAAGTGGTTGAGTGTTCTACATTGGTATTAAATTGGAACAATGAGAATGAGTAAACCTGTCTTATTCCCAAAATTAGAGAAAGTATGTAATATGTTACCTTTAAATGTGAGGGTAGCTATGCAATTTGAGTTTATGGTCAGCAATCCAGGCTCCATCTGCACCAACAGGTCAGGTTCAGCTACCTGTCCCAATGTGCCAATTAAGGAGATAAGTAATGGCAAAAAGAGAAAGAAAGGATTCAGCCCATGAGGATACACTGGAAAAAAGTGATCTATGTCTGTCTTTAGGGTGTTGATGTAAACTTTAAGCTTTAAATAAAGAAGGGATTGTGGTAAGGTTCAAACAGTATGTAAAACTAAGCAGTTTGTGGTCATGCTCTGGACTAGGTTATTCATCGTCTCATTTCCACTTCTTTAAAGTTTTCTTAGCTCTTATCATTGCATAGTAGGGGTGCCACTTTGGCTCCTAACAGAAGATCGCCTCTGGTTGAGGGCAGAGACTCACCTCTGTGCAGTACTTGGTCATTTTAGGCTTTGGTTATCCTGAATCCAAAGTTACTACAATAAAGGAAACTAGATTAGGGGCAGCCCAGAATTAGGGCAAGAATAGGACATGCTTATTTCTGACAGGAGGACAGTTTCTCTTCAGAATATGAAAGATGGATTTTCTCCTTTCTGCATTCTTAGTGAAAGAAATTAATCAGGTAGAGTTAGAGATAACATGTGTGGGACAGCTCATCAGCCCAGGGCTCATCTCCTTTCAGGAAGGGCAAGACCCAGCACCTTTAATACCATAGGTAGTTTGTTAGATACTTCTTTGTGAAGGAGAGATAAACAAGGCCAGCTAAACCACTGGCAAGCATAAATACAGGGAAGGCCATTCTATTCTTGCAGTAAACTTCTCAGGGTGCAAGCTTACTATTAGAAGCCTATGCATTGTTGGGCGTGAATGTGATTAATCTCTTTGGAAAGGACATACACAGTAAACAAAGGCTTAATTACATGATCTAAGCCTGTCAATCAAATCAGGAAGTCATACACACCCTGCTCACAACCAATTCTTCTTCCTAGAGAACTAAGACAAGGAAGGCCTGAGATGTACATCAGTGACGTTTTTGTTTGTTTGTTTGTTTTGTATTTTCAAGACAGGGTTTCTTTATGTAGTTTTGCGTCTTTCCTGGAACTCACTGTGTAGACCAGGCTGGCCTTGAATTCACAGAGATATGCCTGGCTCTACCTTCTGAGTGCTGGATTAAAGGCATGCGCCACCGCCGCCCGGCTACATCAGTGACTTTTGAGCTGCATATCTATTCTAGTGTATTTCTGTTCCATAGAGTATGCTTTATGCTTTCATCCACTTTTAATACATTTTTTCCCTTTTACTATTACTGGTATATGTCTTGTCCAATTTGTTGTTCAAGAAACAAATAACATGAAAATCGTGTCATGGGATACCCTAAGACCTCTTCAATAACAACAGGTTTAGAACAAGGGCCCATTTCATCTTTAGCTTTGAAGGGAGATGACATGTACTAGACAGACAGTTCTTGAGTGACAAATATCTTGTGTAGAGACAAACAGGAGTTTGATCCAAAATGAAAAGGACAGACACAAAACAAAGGCAGAGATTCCACGTTTTCATCCTTTTTTGTAAGTTGCTATATGGGCCCAAGTGAAATGTTAGTGTATTTTAGTGCATGTTGTGTCAATACAAAACTCAGATCTCACCACAACAGAAATCAGAAATAGTTTATTCTTCAATCGAATATGAGTAGCCATGATCCATTGCACAGACTTCTATAGGTTTCAGATGCTACCTGAGGGCATTGTTAGCTTTGGAGTTGATGGAAGCCAGTATTCTGGTAAGGTAATATATTCCAAAATGTTTCCTACAATGAATGGTTCTAATGGGGACTAAAGATAGCCCAAGATAATTTGACTCTGGATAGTCAACCTCTCAACTCTCCACAATCATTAAGCTCTAGTCAACAAAACCAACCTTGTGAAATTACAGATGAGACTTTGCTCTAGAAACGTAAGTCACAACAATTTTCAATTGTCTTTTATAATTGTTGGCTTTCCATAAGTGCTTTCTTCTAGTGTCATGAAGCTATTTCCTTAGAGTTTGACATTACCATAGCCATCATGGAACAGAGTTGCTGTTGTGATCTGTAGAAGATCTTGACCTTAGTTATGATGAAGGAATAAGCAGAACATAACAATCATAGGGAGGCTATCTGAAATGATAAGGAGGCTGTAAATACTACAATGGAAGGGTAGGGAGATGTTAGCAGATACTTATCTGAGATCCCACTGACCACGCTCCCTTGCCTGAGCTTCTGTAGTTTTGAGTGCTGTTGGAATATATAGGGGGTAAAAGGATGACTGAGGATTGGGACCTCCTCAGTAGCATAGGTACAAGATGAACTGCACTGCTGGGGGTGGGACTTCCTGGTATTGCAGCTGCCTTAGATTTGCTTATACTCCTACCCATCACCTCAGTAAACTCATTGATTCCCTAAGCTTGACCTTGACAGACTACTTTCTTTGCACTATCAATACCCTGTCTTTCTGGGTTCCTCCATGTCTATAGAGGTAAAGTCATACAGCTGTTATAAAACAGATGAGAAGAGTATATCAGATGTATAAGGGTTTGAGACAAGAGCTAGGCTGAGCTTACCTTCAGAATGAGCCTTATGAGGAGAGGCCACCTCAAATCATGGGTTTCTTGTGGGAGGAGAACATTAGGAGAAATAGCAACTATGCATAGCATCACAGAGGTCCTGAAGGAAAAGTCTGCCAATCTCCTGAACATAGGGGAAATTTTAAAATATTATTTTATGTTTAAGACGAGTGGCAGAATGTTGCACATAAATGATTTAGTTTGGCTTAGCCTATGTTACAAGGGGTAGGCTTTAAGTCAGACCATAACTTATTGTGATGAAAGAGGGAGGAACTGCAGGGCATGATTTCAGCTTTTTTTCTTTTTAAAAATTATTGTTATTATTATTATTATTATTATTTCCTGACTGCAATTTCCCATCCCTCCTCTCCTGGTTCCTCCCCAATACCTCCCTTACCCCTCTCCCCAATACCTCTCTTATCCCCCTCCCCATCTTCTCTAGCTCCATTTCTATCCAGAAAAGGGCTGGCTTTCCATGGATATCAACCAAACCTGGCATGTCAAGTTGCAATAAGACTAGGCACCTTCTCTCATATTAAGGCTGGAAAAAGCAACCCAGTAGGAGGAATAGGGTTCCAAAAGCTGGCAAAAGAGTTAAGAGGCAGCCCTGCTCTCACTGTTAGGAGTCCAACAAGAAGACCAAGCTATACACCTGTAACATATAAGTAGAGGACCTAGCTTAGACCCATGCAGGCTTCCTGTTTGTTGGTTCAGTCTCTGTGAGCCCCTACAAGCCCAGGCTAGTTGATTCTGTGGGTTTTCTTGTGGCTCTTAAAAAATCTTTCCTCTTCCTCTTCTACAGGATTCCCTGAATTCTGCTTAATGCCTGGCTGTAGGTCTCTGCATCTATTTTCTATTTTCATCAGTTGCTGAATAAATCCTTTCTGATGATCACAATTGGACTGTGCACCAATATGTGAGTATAGCAGAATATCATTAAGCATATAAAAGAGAGAAACTCAAGCAATTTCACTAAAGCCAGGAACAAGACAAGGTTGTCCCCTCTCTCCATACCTATTCAATAAAATACTTGAAGTTCTAGCTAGAGTAGTAACACAACTAATGGAGATCAAGGGAATACAAATTGGAAAGGAAGAAGTCAAAGTATTGCTATTTACAAATGATAGGTAGGATACATAATCGACCCCAAAAATTCTACCAGGGAACTCTTACAGTTGATAAACACCTTCAGTGAAGTGGCTGGATACAAGATTAACTCAAAAAAAATCAGTAGCCCTCCTATGTACAAGTAATAAATAATAGTAAATGAACAGAGAAAGAAATCAGGGAAACAACACTGTTCGCAATAGCCACAAATAATATAAAATATCTTGGTGTACTCTAAGCAAGCAAGTGAAAGATTTTAGCTTTTTAACTGACCTCAGAAAGAGTTGCAGTGGGCATGGCATGGTTTATGGGAGAGAAAGACAGACAGTCAGAAGTCTTTCATCTGCTGGCAAAAACTGCCCACAATTTCATTGAGACTGTTTATTTTCTTTGGTCACAAATAGATTTTTTTTTAATTTTGAAATTATTGCTGAGAATTCAGTCCATAAGGGTGCAATTTAAGTTTTCTGCATTTTAAAAATGAAATGAACTCTCCTGCCTGTCTGTCATTATGATGCCTCAAGTTGCATCCCCAGTTTTCTAGCAGACTGCCTAATGGAGCCTGTCCACCTACCCTCATTCCATTCCTTGGGAACTCCACTCAACCTTACTGAATTCCTAGCATTCCTCCTTCCTCCCACCCCTCTGTGTCAGCTGCTGAAACCTGGTAACACTCTCTACCTAGAAATCCAAATGCCATACCAGGCTGGGAATCAAATAGACAATCTTTACTCTTCTTCTGGTCGGTTCTCCATTACAATTCATCCTGTCTCATCCACAGTTCTGTTTGCGCTTCAGGCTGTGGAGGGCTGTCATCCCACTCTGCATGGATCCATGTTCTGGGGACGTCACAGAACTTTAAGGTAGACCTCACATTCCTCACCCCTATGAACCCTCTCAGCCCCACACCATCAGCCCATCTTCATTTCTTTTTTGTCCCAAGTTCTATTTGGGATCTCAGGTAGTCCAGACTCAGGTAGGAAATTTCCACTGTTCTTCCTATCCTCCAATACAATCTCTACAGTCTCATCCACTGCCCTGTAGTAGACTGGCAGAGATCTGTTCTCCCATGTACCTCAGGTCTCTGGGGACTCAACTAAACCACCCAGAGGCCCCATATGTCTGTCATCCTTCTTCCACCCTATTTGTGTCTGTCACCGATACATAGAAACTCTGAGACTCCCAGTGGACATAGGTAAGCCATCACAATGGATCCAGTCTCATCCCCAGCCCTGTGGCAGCCTGCTTATAGGAGCTTGTTCTACCATAAATCTCCCCCCGGGGGGCTCTGCCAACCTTTGGAGTGGATCCAACTATCCTCCTTCCTTTGGTCCCTTTCAGTACTCTCTCTATCACATCCTAATTCCTTCCTGTCATCTCCTGATACCTAGAAACATATTCTACCTAGGATTACCAGTGGCCACGCCTGACAGTATCCAGGGAGATAAACCATGGTATCCTTCCTCTCCTCATTTTTCTCTCTCCATTATTGGCCTCAGTAACAGCCTGCTCATGGGTATCCCTCCTGCTTCTTCAATTTCATTCATCAGAGACTCTAACTCTTAATTAAGACTTAGGGGCCTCTACCCCTTTCATACATTTCTCTCCAGATAATTGTTTTCCTTGTGCCAACCTACTTGCGGTATCTCTTTTTCCTACTTTTCACACTTCCAACTCCCCGTGGACCCCAATTTCTAGGTGTGAATAGGATCCCCTTATCTCTTTCCTGAAGCCCCTTTCAGCCTTTTCTCCTAGCCTACCTCAATTCCTCTCTGTTACCAACCAACCAGCCAAAGGACTCCCTACCAGGTAACCCACATCCACCCCATGCTCCTAAGATCCAGATATAACAACAGAAATCAAGGAATAGAACACCCACCCAAAAGAGACATCAATACCTAGAATCACAATTATCCAGCCCAAGATTCATAGACACCAGCACCAAAGCACAATCATAAACAGCCAAGACAATATGCCTTCACCACAACTCAGGAACCCTACTACATTAGAGAAATATAATATAATGGGAGCATAAGACAAAGACTTCAAGATAGTTATCATGATTATGTTCAAGGACCTTAAAAAGAGGATATAAATAAATCCATTAATGAAGTCTTTGAAAACATAAACAAAGAATGGAATACAATAATGAAAACTGGGGGCTGGAGAGATGGCTCAGTGGTTAAGAGCACTGACTGCTCTTCCAGAGGTCCTGAGTTCAATTCCCAGCAACCACATGGTGGCTCACAACTATCTGTAATGAGATCTGGTGCCCTCTTCTGGCCTGCAAGGACACATGCAGACAGAACACTGTATACTTAATAAAAAAAAATAATGAAAACTGTAAAATACATGAAAACAGAAATAGAATAACTGATGAAAAACCTAACAAAGATAAAACTGGAAATGAAAAATCTGGTAAATCTAACAAAAACCATGAATAGTGTGTTAAGCCTTCCTGGGAGAGAAAAAGACATAGAAGAGAGTCTCTCAGGTATTGTTTCTGTTGTTCATATATAGCTTTAATCCACTGTAGTCAGATAGTATTCAGGGTGTGATTTTGACTTTTTTTTATATCTGTTGAGATATGTTTTGTGTCCAATGGCATGACCAATTTTAGAGGAAATTCTATGAGATTCTGAGAAGAAGATATATTCCTTTGTATTTGGGTTAATTTTTTTTTTTTGTAAATGTCTGCTAGGTCCATTTGATTTATGAAATCCTTTAACTCCAGCATTCCTCTGTTGAGTTTTCTGCCTGGATGGCCTATTTATTGGTGAGAGTAGGGTGTTGAAGTCATCCACTCTCATTTTTGTAAGGTTCGGTATGTGATTTTAGCTGTAGTAGTGTTTATTTTATGAATGTTGTGAACAGGCATTAAGAACTACAACTAATAAATGGAACTGAAAAAATGGAAAATAATCTTCTGTATGGCAAAGGACACTATCATTAGTATACATTGGCAAGCTACAGAATGGTAATCCAATAGAAGGCTAACATTTAAAATATATAAAGAGCTAAAAAAAACTGGACATCAAAAAAACAAAGTCCAATAAAAAGTGATGTATAGAGCTGAAGAGAGAGCACTCCAAACATGAAACACAAATGGCTGACAAACACTTAAAGAAATGTTCAATATCCTTAGTCATCAGGGAAATAAAAATAATAAAATTTTGAGATTTTATCTTATACCAGTCAGTATTGTCAAGAGCAATGAAACAAATGGTAGATCATACTGGCAAGGATGTGAATTAATGGGAACACCCATCCATTACTGGTGGGAGTGCAAACCTTTACAGTGGCTATGGGAATCAATGTGGCAGTTCTTCAGGAAGCTGGGACTAGATCTACCTCAAGATCCAAATATACTGTGCTATTCTTGAGAATATACACAAAGGACGCTCTACAAGGTACTTCAGAGACAATTGTTCATCCACATTCATTGTTACTCTAGTCATAATAGTCAGAATGTAGAAGCAGCTTCTCTATCCATCAATAGATGAATGGATAATGTAAAAATATGGTACATATACACAATGGTATATTACTCAGCTGTTAAAAAAATATAATTTGTAGGTAAATGGATAGAGCTAGAAAAAAATCATTCTGAGTGAAGAAACTCAGACCCCAAAAGACAAATATTGAGTGCATTCTCTTAAATGTGTTAATTTTCAAGCCTTCCATGGCCATGCTGCTATCCATATAACCAGAGGAATTAATTATAGAGTAAGTGACTAAGGGGGAGGGAATGAACTCCTAAGTAAGGAAAATAGAATATATAGTTATGGAGAGATGGAGGTGTGTAATAGGAAGATTAAATGGAAAAGGGAAGAGAATAGGGGGATGATGGAGGGTATATCAAGAATGACAGCTAATACTAAGGGCCATTTAAGGGATCATATGGAAACATACTACAGTAGAAATTCCTTAAAATGTAAACATATATGAATAAAAACTAAATGGAATCACCAAATAATGGGGGAGACAAAGGCACAACTATACCCCACTTTCCACCAAGTAAAATCTCCAGGGCCAGCAATGGATTAGATCCACTTGAGTTACGAGGCCCCATGGAAGCCTCTAAACAACTCAAGCTATTGCCAAGGCTATTGGGTACATTCCAGAAAGTGTTAGCAATGTTCTATCACTGAAGACAACACCTACATATCTAATTGGACATGAGAATTCGAGCTGGTGCCTAACTAGTGATTTCCCCCCAATGACTAGAGTTCATGGTCCTGGAAGGTACTATGCATGCTGCCAGAGGAGAAAGCTAAACACCAACTCAGCTACTAACCACTTACTTACAGTGAGCATCTGTTTGCATGATTGGCTGGTGTGATACTAGCACAAAACTGTGGGAGTCACCAACAGTGATCTAATTGGTTTAAGGCCCATGCCGTAAGATAAAATCCATTCCTAACACTGCTCAGATGGCCAAAGACATGAAAGTAGATAGGTCATGGACTATGGTAATATCAAACACTACTCTTTTGCTAAAGGAACATAGCAATAACATAACTCATAATAACATTCTGCTAGCTCTATAGAACAGTGTCTCCCTCAGCCATCATCAGAGAAGCTTCCTCCTACAGGAGATGAGAACTAATACAGATGTCACAACAGGACAATGTCCAGAAAGTGAGAGAAACTGGAACACTCAGTTCTAAATGGAGTATCTTCATCACATCCCTCCTCTCAGGCTCAGGAAATTAGGAGCAGAAGGAGGCACAAAGCTTCTAAGAGTCAGTGGGGATGGAAGACATCAAGGAAACAGTGCCTTCCAGACACAACGTGATTTATGAACATATGAACTCACAGATACATTGGCAACAGACAGAAGGCTTGCACAATTCCAAGCCAGATTGGGGTCCCAGAGTAGAGAAGGGGAATCGGGCATGAGCACCTGTTTCTAACCTGGAAAACTATCTCCAATTGACAACCACTCCCAAAGGATAGACCAGTTTTCTCCAATGGCATCTCCCTGGCTGTACAAACCACACTTAAGTGAGTTCCCAGGCTCAGCAGCAGATGGCCAACACAAAGTATATTTAATAGTATTTTTGAAAATGTTGTCTCAATGAATTGTTTGTGATTTTTTTTTACCTTGCTTGTCTTTTGTTTATATACTATAGTTTCTAATTTTGTGTTTTTATGGGTTCTGCTTGTTTACATATTTGAGGGTATCTCTAGTGTGTATGTGTTACTCTGCTTCCCCTCTCTGTTTTTGTGTTTGTTTTGATTTATTCTGGTTGGTTCATTCTTTTTTTTATTGGCCTGTTTGTCTTCTAAGGAGCAAGAGAAAGAGGCATGGATTTGGATGTGTGTGGAGGTAGGGAGAATCTGAAAGAGATTAGGGAGTTAGGAAATGCAAACAGTGATCTGAATGTACTATATGAAAAAAATCAATAAAAAAGAAATTAGGAATAGAAATTGATACAGGGAAATGGATTTGTTTACAATTGTGTTAAATTGTGGTGTGGGTTGTGTTGAATTCCCTACCATGAATTTCTAGTCTCATCTGAGGTCGTTCTACAGCCATGATCACAAAGTCTATCAAACTTAATGCACTTAGCTGTGTTTCAGACTAACCTCTTTTTTCTTGAGGTAAATGAATCTTAGGTCCCATGTTTTCTTTCTTCTCTGTCATGAACATAGTTTTCCTTCAAGTCCAAACAAAAGAAAAGTGGGTCTTGTAGCTCCCATATTTTTGAAAAAGATAGAATTCCATAGTTGGGGGGAGTATAAAATCTTAACCTATAAGAATCAAACAGTAATAGCACCAATAGTCATGCTAAAAGGAAAGGGAGAAGTCTCATAGAGCACCACCCTTAGGAAAAAAAAAAAAGCAACTAAGGACTGCTGAGTGCGAGAGAGAATTAGATTTTCCCAGAGATGAGCTCTTTAATTGGTTATCCAATGCCAAGTGGTAACTCCTGAAGTCATATGTATATATACACAAAAACAAAAACTGACTTATGAGGTTATATTTATATATTTGTCAACAATAATCAAAGAAAAGGAAGCCATAAATTTTAGAGCAAGTTAGTGGGGGCATAATGTGGATACATTCCAGGATATGACTCAGCTCTCTACAGTCTCCCCATATGACCAACAAAAACTCCTATTCACCCCATATGCAAAACATATTAATACAATCCCAGAATCACCACAAATTATAATTCATTATGACATCAACTCAAGTCCAAAATTAGCTTTTTACTATCAGTAGCTCAATAACACAAATATCTTTATCCAAACCATGTACGTGCACCAGCCCTTTGGTGTCATCTAGGGCACAGTTCACCTCCATTTGTGGGCATCTGATATCAAAAGACAAATACTCTGATTATGGAAAAAATAGGTCAGGCAGACACAGGATGAAAATTGTACACATCCCTTCTCCAAAAGAAATGATGTGGAAGAATGGGAGATATTATTAGTCCCTAGCAATATCTAAATCTAACCAGGTTAATTTCATGAGGCTTCATGGCCTCAAGTAAGCCTGTATGGGGTGAAGATCCAGGACCTAAGCTCAGAGCTGCAACCTTAGAGGCAGCTTTCCTTTTTCTAAAAAGACAGTGCACATTTGTGGCTGAGTACTCCTGTTACTTTTCCTGCCACTAGAACTCTAGAAGTCCAGCATCTCTTTTGATGTACACTGAACATCCCTTTCAGTCAAGGCTGGCAATATATCTATTGTGCTAAAATTCATATATATGCAATCATTCTTGATGACTGTAGCATGAAATTGATGAGCGATGGTGTTGTGAAGTTCGATGGCTTATATTCTTTGCCTATATAATAGGCGAAAATTATTATCTTATTCAAGCCATCTCTATTTTATTTGCTTTCTTCTTATTTTGATATTACTTAATATGACTTTGACATTCAAAGAAAATGAGAATACAAAATTGTCTCTTTCCCCATTTCATTCTCTCAAGTTTTGGTTTCTGGAAAGGAAAAAAAGTATTTTTAAGGGTTAGAAGTAAACTGAATTTATATCATTAATTCTAGCTTTCTGTATGATTTATTTAACATTTTTATAACTGTGATTAACCCACTCCTCATTTTTCAACTTAATGTTGAACTGACCCTCTCATCATGAAATATCTCTGTCTGGTAACTCTTACCTCTTGTCCATTTGTGGGTTCTTACTTTGATTACTCTGGGGTCTTTGGGCTTACTGTTTACAAGTACTAACTTTCTACCAACTTGCTTTCAGCCTCAGTGTCATTTTATTTCAATCTCAGTTCACACTTAGAATAAATAATCTTCTGTGAGTATTCACATTTTTAATATTCAATGCAAAGATTGCTATAGCTGACTTTAAGTCCATCGTTATACTATCTTTAGGTCTGTCCCTCATGTTATGTTATTTTTCTTTTAAGTTTTCTGCTATTTTCATGACTAATATGTGTTTCATTTATATTATTTTTAAGAATTTATATAAATTATATACATTTAATTGTACTTCATTCAGTGTGGCTTTACCTGTATTGTACAGCTCATTTACATTTTGCTACTTTGGCATTTTCATTTTGATAAAAGGCTTTTACATTTTGATGGAGTAGCTATATATACAATTGCAAAACTCTGAAGAGTATGTTGTAATGGTATGCACACTATAATTCAGTAGGATTACTTTTAAATCAATGAGGAAAATGTGGGTTTGTATGGCTATATACCAAAACAGAAAATTTCAACAAGAACTCAAGATGTGCATTGGACTAGATGCGTACAACTAGGAAAAGGGCAAATGATTTTCATTTATAGGCTATCTAGGGATAATTTTGATTGTCACAGAGGAAATGGGGTTGCTGAATTACTACTGCCATGTAGCCAGGGATCATATGACATACCATATAATAAAGACAATCTTTTACAACTAAGAATTATCTAGCCCAGAAAATTAATAAGTTTGATAAAAGTATCTGATATTAAATCAAACTTCCTAGACCTGGGCTAGAAATTGTTCTTATAAAGAAATCACAAATTATTCTAATGTGCAAATAGACTTGGTGGGGGAAGTATTATATGATTTCCCTAAGTAAAATGTTAGAATCATACTTAAGCAGTCATACCCATTTTATGATTTAACATGAAATAAATATTATATTAGAACAGAAAGCAAAACTAAAGCTAAAATTTCATTAATACTTTTTACTTACTGTTTTAGGGGCTTCTATTAATATATCTCATCTATTTTAGTCATCATATTTTGCAATCTATCTCCTATCTTATCTATCTATCTATCTATCTATCTATCTATCTATCTATCATCTACCTATCATTTATCCTAATTTGCCTGTTAATCCTTTAATTACTCCAAACAGCTCACATGTGAAACTTGTTGCTATTTCTTCCCATGGAGAAATGTAGACAATGTCTACCCTAAGATCCCAATGATAAACAGATATAATTCAACCAAAGTTCAAAGTGGGAAATCAGTGAGTTTATTAGAGTTAAAAAGTAATGGATGAGGGGTTGTGGGCAGGCACATAGATGACCTTAAAGTAGCCACAGCGAAAGGTTTACACCTAGCAGGGATAATGGGATCACAATGGCTGCATCATGGAACTGTAATAACTCATCCTTACCCAATGATATCTAGCCTCACTGAAGACTACAAGCAGTTATGGAAGAATTAGTTACAGCTGGGGTGATAATCAGGTGAGGGTCCTAAGATCCTTCCTGTCCCCTCCTTCTATGAGGGAAGATTTAATAGTCAACAGGCCCAGATCCAATGATCTTTGTGAGCAGGCATAGCAGAACTCTGGAAATCGTGGCAATTTGGCTAAGGGCATAGGCTTGTACAATTGTGCATGTGTTCCAATCTCATTTTACTTACATTATTAATTAAAGGTAACTAAATGATTTTTGAAGGCTTATTCAAAAGCAACCAATGACTCTTGTTGCTAGATATATGTAGTGATATTTATAGAATAATTTTCTCCAATATTTGAAATGCAATCGTATTTTTGCTGCAAAAAAAATTATGAAGTGCTCTAAAGAAATAGACTCTTTGCCATGATGGTATTTGGTTACCCTATTTGTGTTGAATTCAACTGAATTTCTTATGTACAAGTTTGACTTAATAAAATTTGATTTTTCATGATTATGAAGCATGTTTTTTTATTTGATGTCTGAATATTCCAAATTATATTTTCACTTTAGGATGTCTTCCATTTAATTCATTGTGATAGTTAATCTTTATTGTCAGCTTAATTTGATAGGGAATTCTCTAGGAGACACATCCCTGGTCTGTGAGGATCTGATTTCTGAGTGTCTTTTGGCTACTACTCATACTCAAAACTGAATCCCCTTCATGTTTTCCCATTGGAATTATTTCTTACCTGTGGGAAGTATTCCTCAAGCCTCCAGTATTAATACCTTTCAGTTAAATTTAAACAGTGGTTATTCCACTCCAAGAAATGTCCTTAAATATGTAGTTATTTTAATTCAGTTTTAATTAAGGTGTTCAAGACTCAAACTTTGAAATAGCACTAAAAATAATATATTTCCATCATCTGCAGGCTGAAGGAACTTCAGTGGGTTGTTCATTGGTTCTATGGATGCTTCTGTGGGATTATATTCAATGCTTTTCCCAAGTGCTTAAAAAGTGAATTTCTACTGTTATAAACATTTTATAATATTATGGAAATTCTCTTAACTACAAAAATTAACCTACAATTTCCTTTTTCTAAAAGGAAAATTATTCTAAAATATGGAAAGTAATTTCCTTGCATATTTCAAACATCACATATGCTGTAAATATATATAATTTTGGCAGTTAAATGTCTTTACATATAAGAAATAAGTAATATTGTGATGCAACCACTATGCTTGGTTTTACTGTGAAACGTAGTTACTCAGTCATAAATTATGATTTGAGGAAATATGGTGAGGTAGTACTCCGTGGTAGCAGTTCTTAACCTGTGGGTTGTGATCCCTTTGAGGTTTGCATGTCAGATATCCTGCAATTCATAACGCTATCAAAATTATAGTTATGAATTAGCAATGAAATAATTTGTTTTGGGGGGGCAGGTCAACATAACATGAGGAACTATTAGTGGCATTAGGAAAAGTGACAATCACTGCTCTGAGGGGTTCAGTAGGAACATTTGAATGAGCTCTAAGATTTCTCTGTCCTCACTCATCAAGTGATGGAGAAGTATAAATTCACATATTAGATCATATTAATAACCTGTAAAAATCTTCTAAACCCTGTTTCAAATTTAAGCATGAATCTGAGGAAAAAGTGATATTGGCAGAACTGATTTTGCAAAAAATCTGAGAGTCAGAAGTGGCTTGTTTTCATCATAACATTCTTGGAACACTTTATTCTTAAACTATGTGCATTTATTATCTTAGGTAAAGCAAAATACATGTAAACACATCCACAGATATGCATGTGTATAGATAATAATATATTTGTGAATGTGAAAAATGGGTCTGTGATTTTGTAGGAGATCATCTAAAAAAATAAAATACATCCATGAGGAAAAACATCCTTCATTATTATTTTACATTGGAACCTCAAATTTATAAAATACCCATGAAAACAAAAAAGCATTCTTTGACCAAATCACCTGTGCCTCACCTGGTGATACGCTATTCTGAGAAGTCTTCATGCGTATGCTTTTGTTAGACTCGGCATGAGTCTCCAGTGTAACAACCCTGGTCTTTATAGCCTTCAACGTTAGCAGTGCTTTGCACGGTAAAGTTGTCTTCTTCCAGAGTCATTTGATTTGTAACTCCTGAGCAATGGCTGCTGTAAGAATGGCATCACCCACAGAACTATCCACAGGAACAAGGAGAGGCGAGAAGAAAGACAAAAGAGAGGCTGGTGAAATGAAGCAGACAAGAAATCACAGCTGGAATCATCCTCTGCTCTCTGTTGGTTTGGCTATTTCTTAACTCTAGCACCAACCTCTGTGAGCTCATTAAATATAATTATAGATTGAAAACTTCCACAAGAGTCATCAGAATGACAGAGGCATACACTCCTAAGTTCTACAAATGGAATCTTACTTTACCTGTGATAGTTATAGATGAAATTACAGTTGATTGTAATTAAGAAATGAGCTTAAAAAAAAAAAACAAAAACTTTATTTTCAATAGAAAAATACCAAATACCTTTAGCTATAAAAATTGTTATGTGATGCTGTCAATATTATATTTCAATATTAGCAGTTTGGAGAAGTGAAAATGAGTACTTTTTAAAAGATTGATCACAGATGTCTGCTGATTTATCTTTGCAGAAGGCTAATTTTTGTTTTTGGGAAACAAAAAAAAAATTGTAATGGTCTTCTGATTATGCAGAAATAGAGCCAAAGTTCTTTTTAGAAAAAAAATGAAAGCATTTGAATCAGGAAGGAGGTAAACCACTTTGCATAATAGCCTTAACCATTGTCTTCTTCCTTGGCATAGTTTCCTTGTGTGGGCTAGATCTACTTTGACTAAATGCTGAGCCATTCTGGTACTCACTGTGTGTGGGAATGGCCTAGGAATCCCAGGGTTCCCCATTCTCTGCTTCCTGACCACCATGACATGGACTGCTCTGCTCTGCTGAACTTCTGTCAGGATGAAGGGAATCATAGGAAACAGTGACCTGAAAGTTTTTCCTCTCTTAAGCTGTACTGTTAGGTACTTGGTCACAGCAACACCATCAACAGCTAATACTGAGTACTTGTGTCATGGGCAGTCAGTGGCCACAGGCATTTTCATATTCCAATGGCTCAAAGACAAATGGGGCAAACTTTGAGACTGGATCTGTAGTGAGATATGAGTGGTTTCTAGAGTTCCACTCTCTAATTTCATGTTTACATTTCAAGCATTTTACTGAAAATATCACCTATGCCCCTTAATTCATTTGTTCATAAATACATACTTAAACAGTTATACTAGAATTCTCAGTCCTCTAGGGTTGACCTCTGAATCCTATGGTTATGATATGTATACCATGCCTTGCTCAGGCTGTGTTCTGGGATGCTATCTGCAGACTTTTAACACCACACTCTGGGTTGCTCAAGCATATCTGGAAACCCTTACCATCAAAGATTCAAAGCAGGACATCAATGCAATCTACACAGGCATCTCAAGTGTGTGTATCACAAATCAGTCCTAGCTTCCTCTATAGCCTTTCAAATACCACTGTACTAGGCAGAGGAGTATTTCACCAGAAAAATGTCCAAGTCTTAATCCCTGGTATCTATAGGCATGTTCAGTTAGGTGACAAAAAGAAATGATCATGTAGAAGGAATTTTAGACTTTAAATAGGGAGATTATTCTGGTTTGTGGGAGTAGTCCTAGCGTAACTGCAAGGGCTCTTGAAGGGTAAGAAGGAGACTGAAGAAAGTGAGAGAATGGATTCAAAGAGAAGTCAGAATATCCCAGCATGCAGACTTTGAGGAAAGAGGGCAGGTCTGTGAAAGAGGCCCTGCATCCAACCTCTAGAAGGTAGAAAAATCAGAAAAGTGGTTCTTCTCTCATATCTTCAGGAGCATCCTAGATGTAAATGTCCCTACTTTAACCCAGTTATTCACATTGGAAACCTATGGAGAGTAAAAGAGGATAATTATTGTTGCTCATGATGATGAATAAATTCCCCAACAATTCTGTCCTCTTGGATCTCATTGATCAAAGAAAAGGTTGTTTCTGGGGCCTTTTCAGTAAACTCTTCATGTAGTCATTTAACTTAGAATCATTGTTTTCAGATATTACACTTTGATACATGGTTCTCAAATAATACATTTGGTTGAGACAAAGACCGAGTGAATTACTTACCATCCAAGCATTGCCTTAGAAGCTTCCCTCTACATGACTAAATGTGCACTCAGTGTTATATTCACCAACCTTGCTGAAAACTGAGATGCTCTTCAAAATTATTTTTAATATCGTCTACTCTTAGAAGATCATTTTTAGGGAGATAGGGCTATAAAATGTTTATAATTAAGTATTGCTACTTCCAAAGCATTAATAGTTAAATTTATTATAAAATGTCTCCTTAGGGAGGTTTGTGACAATTAGTTTTATGTCTTTCCCCCCTAATATTTATAGAAACCTATTTCATAGGCATCCTAGGTGTGTCTCTAGGTGAAGTCAGAGGAGCGTTCCACTTCTCTGGAGTTGTCCGTGAGATTCAGAGGAGTTCCTTCACAAGTCAGCCAGCAGCTGGAGAGTGGCAAGAGGCAACAAAGAATGCCTGAGGGCTGTTGCTGCACATGCTATTTGGGTGGCATAAAACTCCTGAAATCTCAGTCTTAGTTTGCAGAGGTGACATGTCCTTTCAATTGAGAAAATCACCTGCTTGTCCATGTCCATGACCAAGTTTGAACACCTATATTCAAGTAAGAAGTCCTCCTCCTCATCACCTTCGTAAAAATTATATGGAACATCCATGGAGAGGAGAATATGCATGACAAAAGTAATGTTTTTAAAAAAGCTGTAGTGGGTATAAATTGTAAAAATAGCCAAGGACTATGCAATCATACAGTTTTGTGCTGATATGAAGCTAATGTGGCAATAAATGACAGTTTTATAAATCAGATAAACATTATGTTGGCCTTGAAGGCTGACTGGAAAGGCTGTCAAGGTGACAGGGATGCAGCCAGTTAAGTGAGTTGTTACTATAGAGAATGAGAAACACTGCATGAAACAGAAGGAGTGAGAAGTTTCTCAATGAAACTGGTTGAAAGCTCTCTGGTGAGAAAAAGCTGAGTCTCAAGATGTAAAACAGTCCTGCAGATGTTATATTAAAATTCTACCATCCCCGTTTGAGCAGCTGCTAATTTGCCTTTGACATAATAAATGTAGTCCTTCAAAACTCGCATTCAAGTTATAGGTGCCGCTGACAAGTACAATTACATGCAAGTTGTTACAATTCTTAGTTCCAATAAGTGGGTACTGCCAGTGTTGCAAGGAAGTTTTGCCATAATTCAGATGGAGAGTTATTCTGTTTGCTGTGCAAAATTTATATTGAATGCTTGGCAAATGAATTTGCTAAGCATTAGTTCCACTCTGTGGAACTCACCAGGTTTCCCTGCAACATGGAAGGCTAAAGAATTGTAAATGAATGTACTGGACACTAATAAGACACATTAACCAAACTATATACACAATAGAAAGTTCACTGCAAAACTCTAGTAGTGAAAAATGTTAGCATAACTTCCAGGAGGAAGGGCATACACTTCCCACTGTAAGAACTTACTGGGTATGGTCCTGCTGTGTTACATAGTTGGAGAGAGATATTTTAACACTTAGGCTTGGGTTTAAGTTACCATCTCTGTTACTTCTGTCATCCTTTCTTAGTCATGTTTGTCTTATAAAAAATTCTCATCCTAATGAAATACAAAGATGACTTTCATCTGTGATCACTGTATGAATCTCTTAAAACAAGCACTCACAGAAATTAAACTAAAATGGAAAAGAGTGGATTGATTAAGTAATTAACTTGTGGGTACCAGATTTTCAACAAACCCTTCCTGCCTAAAAGAATAAATGGAGTTTTTCATGGCTATAAAATATTGCGTGGCAACTCAGAAAAACACACACATTTCAGACATATCAGTCTTTTCTTACAATATAAGAAATATAAGAGTATTTTCACAAAATGTTTTATAATTATGAAAAAATTAAACCACCAAACACCATTCACTTCTTTTGGCTGACATGGACTTTTTGCAACCCTGGTATTCACCTAGTAATTATTGCATATGTGTGTATATGACAGCAAATTTCATTTCCTATGGAATAATCACCATCTACAATGCAACATCTGATAACCAATTTAGAATGAGGTCCCTTGAATAGTACATATAGTTCAGTTGAAGAAGGCTTTGTTCTTGGCTAGATATAGTCCTCAACATGCTACTGCTGAATACATAATCTTTGATATGATGTCATTATCTCACATCCCATTAGAAGATAATACCTACAAAGTTGCACTGGGAAAGAAAATGTAATTCTGAAAGGGGTGTGTGTGCATGTGTGTGTATGTGCTTGTTATACATAAGAGCATGCATTATATATTATATATAATTACTTATGGTAGCACATTATTAGGAAAAATATAACTCACCAAGTGTTCAAGCATCTAGAATTTCAATACCTCACATTGTATTCTTGTTAGTAATTTTTTTTAAGATAACGCCTACATGTATTGGCTCTAAAAACTTTTTCAAGATCCTTTGACAAAGTAAACTAAATGGGGATTTTGTGATATAGACATCACTGAGATTATAATATTTGGTTGGAGATGCTGTCATGGGGGATATTATAGAAATTAAATACCTATTGTTTTGTGAATATTAAGAGACACAAACCTAGGCACATATATTTTGTACTAATTTCCACAAACATAGGTGCTTCACCCCTTGTCTTCACCACTGAATTTAAGTGTGAAATTTATTATAATTCCAGAATTGTTTTCTGATATAAAATCAGGTTCTACTACATTTTGAAGAAATTCATTTATAATTTCACACTCCTTTATTGTGCCTTGAGAATTTTTCCGTGTGTCATCAATACATATTAACTTTCCTCCTAAGTCAGCATCTGTTTTGTTTTCTTAACTGGTCTCTAGCATAAGCTAATCCCTGTAAAGATGCATGCAGGTGACTACTATTCACTTTGGCATTCCATATGCAATGCTGGAAATCATCTAGAGAGTGCTTATTACTGCAGACAGCCATTACACGCTGGTTCATTCTCACATAAAGCCTCTTTCATCTTTTCAGCCATGCTTTCTGATTATAACTGTCCCTTCTAGGTAATGCTACTTAGTTATGGCCTACTATTCATCACTGGCTGATTCCATGACTTGTCATGAGTTATGAATCTTTAAGGTCTACAGACATGGCATTTCACATTGATGCTACAGACCTCTAATTTTGTTTCCACTTTAAAGAATTTCTATGAAAGCCTTTCTTTATCCATGCTTACAATCCAGTCTTTGACATCACTAGGGATTATATCAATTTTTGAAATGCTAAACTAGAGCATACACTGGACTTTTTCAATAGAATATAGCATGCAATTTTGCAATTATATACAAAATTCTTAGAATTTCCCTCATACTCTCAACCAACCACCTGTAATATTAATTGGTATGTGGTATTCTTCACCCCATTTATAGGATATAAATTCTTTCATGCATGGAGTAAGTCTCTATAATAGAGTGACATCCCCTTAACTGTTCCTGGGTATAAACTGATTTCCCTAGATATCTATAATAATTTAAATTTGTCATTTTATATTTTAAAATGTACTTATTGAAATAAATAGAAACAATGACCACCCTAAACTGCAGTAAGCAAGGCTAGTGATTTCAGAAGTTAACAACATCATAGTTCATGTGGAAGAATGAGGATTACAATTCCCAGTAAAGCTAGTAATTAAACAGTAGAGAAATGAACTTGCTGTAGCTCTTAAAAATCACCTTGTTGCAACCTTTGTTTTTCTTTCAGACAGGTAAGGGGCCAAGTATGTGAATCAGTAAGAGTATAAACATAATGTTTAAAACTATTGTCTCCTCGTTTGAGCTTTTAGACCATTATGTTAAAAGTCCAATAAAACTAATGACTCAATTAACAGGTATATGAACTTGCATACATTTTTTAGAACACCGTATGCAATCTAGTTGTCTAATGCATAAGATATGTGTATGAATATACTTCAACATGAGAATGAAATAGGACAATATATGTTTTGTGCCCTGGCCATTAATCTTGAGTTGGACCTTTTATGCCTAATGATGTTATTAGAATATTCTAAAATCCTAAATATGGCCATTAGCTGCATATCAGGTTTTCTGTGCTTGTGTTGAAAACAGTAAATCATAGTTTTCCCTAAGTCTGGTCTTCTAGAAGTCTATGGGAGGAATGAGAAAAACAGAATCAGCAGATTCACAAAGGAAATAAAAGGAAGAAGATTGAAAAGCCACTGGATGGTTTCTCAGGTCTTATTCCAATTCTTTCTGATCTTTGGCAGGTTGCCAATTTTGAGTCCTATAAGAGAGATCTGCTTGTTGCCTTATGAGAAATTCATCTCACTTTCATCCTGGTTGTATTTTCTAAGTTATCAGCACTTTGTTTCAACTCTTGGAAAACAATTGGGTATTAATCACATACCTCTATCATACATCTGCATCCTGCTTCACAGTTGTCCCGTATTGTGTTCTCTCATGCCACTGAATATTTGCTTACCATTGAAAATCCAGAAACAAAACTGGCTATTGTCATCAATTCCTTTACATATTCACAGAAATTTTATTTCTTCTGTGACTGAGGCTAAGACTACTTCATTTGTGGATTCTGTTGAGTTCAAACAGGAGACTTGAACTCCCTTGATTTCCTTGAATGATGAGCTTTAAGCTGTAAGATGAAGTTAGCTCTTTGCCTCCCATGTTGTTTTTGGTCATGGTTTTTATCACAGCAATCAAAAGCTAACTAGAACATTGTGTATGTGTATGTGAATGTATTTCCATGTTTGTGCACATACTGTGTGTAGATGTATAAGCCTGTGGGATGACTCATCCCTAACAGGCCCGAGGGCCAGTCAGCCTAAACCAGTAATAAGATAACTTTCTGAGAGCCAGCAGGGGTCTGCCTAAGAGCCTTAGCAACAACAGCTGAGACATGATATGAAGATGACCTGGACCAATGCGAGGCAGCTATGTCACACCAATAGATGCATATTCATTAGACTTTCCCCTGAGATGGGGTGGGACATATATAAGGCTTGCCTCCTCCTGAATAAACTAAGCTTGTTGTTTCAACATTCTCCCAAAGTCTGTGTCATTGACTCTGCACCTACTCCCCTACACCCCCACAGAGGGACCAGCACAGGATCCTGCCACATAGGCCCAGGGTTGATGTTGAGAATCATTATCCATCATTCTTCTACTTTATTCACTAAGGTGGAGTCTCCCCATCAAAGAGCTCATCAGTAGTCAATTAACTCTGGAATTGCTTCTTCTATTGAATTAACGACCATTTATTTGTATTTTGTGTTTGTGGATATATCTGCTTTATGAAAATAAAAACATTTGATCTCACATAGTAATTCTGTTTTGTATCTTTCTGGAAAAAAAAAGGGTATCATTTCTTTCTGTTCTTTTTTATATTCCCTATAGCCTGACATATATCTCTGAACATGGAAAATATTTAATAGAACTTTAGAGGTATTAATGACTATCTAAGGCTGTCCTTCCACCCATCAATTATGCTTTTCTTCACATGTAGTCAAAGTCTATTGAAATTTACTGTTTATCATGTGTTTGTGACAGTGTGTGTCTTAGAGAAAGTGTGTCTATTTTAAGTTAATATCTGACGAAGGCAAGAGAAGAAGCAAAAAGTCATCAGCTGCCAGTGGTGTTCCAGTGACAGTACCACATGGGCAACTGTGATGGAAGACAAGGGCAACATAGTGAGAAACCAGGTACAAAGGGCCTTTTATAAGGTAGGAAAGAGCTAACAAATTGCCAAATTTATGGAATGTAAATTAAGTCATTTGATGGTATATTTACTTTTTCAGGTCACTGGCAGAACACAGTAGATGTGGGTGTAATTTAAAAGATAATGCCTTAATGGCCAGAAAGAGTAATTTTGGCCTTCTGTAGCATCTAGATAAGGTGATCTACTTTTAGGAGCACAGGTTGATTCATAATTAAAGAGCCTATTAAGTATTCTGAATTAATTGTTTTCAGCTTTCATGTTGGAATACAGATACCCAATATTGATTGCTGAAACTGAGTGGCTGCTCATCCATCCCTGAGTAAAAAATTCAGTTCAAAGTTGTTAAACTGGATAGACATAGCTACTGTGCATGAAATGACTAACTGAAGATAATTATGCAAAAGTAAATGCTTGGGAAGGTTCAAGTTCCAGAGAAAGACAGGACTGTGCCTGAGTCAGGTTGCTTACTCATCTTATTGCTTTGTTACTTTTTATCTAAAAGAAATAAAAACAGAAAAAAAATGTTGCGGCTATGTTGCTCCATATGCATCTATTGATATGGAAGACTAAAGTGAATCTTCTCTCATTTGGGGTAATGAACACCCAGATTCAGATGTTACTCCACAGTGATGATGAATAATAGAAACTGTCACTTGTACGATGTAATAGCTCTAACAATGATTCTGCATGAGAGCCAGGGCAGCTTTGCCCATGACTGAAGTGGTCAGAGTACACCACTATACATTAAGTTTCATGGCCAGTGGCCTACCTTCCTTTCTGGTCTTCCAGTCTTTCCCATGTACACCTCATTTTCAGAATTCAGCTGACGAGTCAACAGGTGAGAAGTTTCTCTTGTCATGCTACAATATGAGGAAGGAAACAGTGGTCAGTAAATGTTGACTGCCTGTGAAAAATATTAGGACACTCCATAGCTTTTAATATTAATGCTTGAAAACGTCCTTCTTTTAGTTAAGGTATTAGCCTCTTTAACAAGATTGAACTAGTGTTTGTAAAGAAATCCCATCACACACACTCTCTCAGATAAAGACACACACGTATTCTGTTCCTTGTTATTAATCCCCACATGATTTTCTTTCCTTTTATCATTGTCACATTCTGCAACTTTGGTAAGGTGATGAATGGATTTGAATAATAAACCTTGCCAGTATGCCCTACAATAAATAAAAGAAAAATAAAAGTAAAGCCAAATATATTCAGAAATAATCTGACTTCTCTAGCAGAAAAGTGTGTGCAACTGTTTTCATCTGATTCCTAAACTACCCAGAAGGCCTAGCTCTTATTTGAGTTTTTTTTTTTTCTTTGCCCTCAGTTTTTGTTCTCTTTGCCCTCAAAGGAAAATGAAGCTGTTTGGGGTTGTTTATCCTGATGATGTAACTTGAACTTTACTCTGAAAATGCCTGATAAATTAGAAGTTTCTTACTACATCACTCCAAAGCCACTCACATATTTTCCCTCATTTTAATGACTTGTTAGGTTTTTATTAACCCACCTGGGCAAACTGTGAGTGCCATTTTCAGCTACGCCAGCTTAAACAGTAAACCGTACATCACTGAAAAGTGCTCTCCTAACTACTAGATGTGGATGAAACTCAACACATATCCCTTACTTTGGTCCAGTAACTCCAGAATGTGTCACTCATAGAAAACCATTTCTATAAGCATGCATTGGATATACATTATTCAAGTTGTTTTTCATATATTTGCTTCCTTCATGGCAGACTCCAACTTGTCCTGCTAAGTCCAGCGATTTGGATTTGATTCATTATAAATCTATCAATATTGAAAATTATTGGCACCGGAAGGGATTATTATTACAGGCAATGGAAGGCATCATCATGACATCTTCAGAAAGTGTCAACAGTGAAGGAGGTATAATTATCATGTCAAGAAACAGTAAAATTTTGCATCAAAAGAGCTCCATTTTCATGTGAATCTGACCAAAGCCTTTATTTCAGTTCACAGGGAGCCATTCTTTTTTAGTGAGTTTAAGAATAACAATACGTTCTTGACAAAATTATGATGGTAGTTACAACAAAAAAAGAGACAATTTCTGACTAGTTAGGACTACTTTGGGCCATGCTTCCTCCCAAGAACTTATACCTTAACGTTCTATTTCTCTGGAAACTTGCCATTTTAGTAAGACTCAACCATATCTATTGTCTATACAATCATAATTTCCACCCTAACATTTTGTTGTAATGGTTAATGCTCTTCTAGCCCATTCTAATTATGGATGGGAAATCTTTATTCATATCTTTGGTGACTACATACCAATGTCCTATTCCACATTAAAATGAAGTCATTATTACTTTCAACTTTATCTTGGCCAGAAAACCAATCTCAGTTTTTCATATTGCCAGTTGTTTCTGAGAATCACCCCAGGCAACAAACACACTGACGTGATTAGGTTTACTTTCAAAACAGAAGTCTTTCTGTGTATTAAAAGTGGACTGTCCTTTTGCACACCAATTAGGAGCTTGCACAACACAGCCCAGCCTGGATGAACAAACATCTTCAAAGCCATTGACAAAAACAGTCTAGGTGCTTTTTAGTAGACAATTTGTCATCATCAGTGATTCTACTTTCCATTGTCAGTGACGTAATGACCTCTTAGGATACAAACAAAACTTCCTAAAAACAAAAACAAACACAAAAACCTGTTGTTCATAGCCACTGATGTGGTGCTCTCTGTTTTTCAATTCTTTGTACACTTCTATCTTCTGTTAATTTGTTGAAGTACTTCTCATGCTTAAATTTTCTGTGACTGTTCTCAGGGTGGAACCTAGACTGTGTGTATTGCATGTTTTATATCCTGTGAATCTGGATGAACCCTGAAAGACAAAGACAGTACTACATCTTAACAAGCACCTAGAATATTAGGAAAGACTTAATGCTCATTTTATTATTTACATACACAAAACAGAGGCTGTTTCCTTATTTACAACGAAGCACTGAAACTCCTTTAACAGCATTACATAGATACCAGTCATTGCTGTTTTCATTTATTATTTTATGAAAGTTCTAACTAGAAAATCAAACACATCAAAAGAAAGGAAGAAACACGATCCTGCTTTAACTGACCAGTTGTCTATGTAATAGCACATTGAGAAATGTTAAATTTCTAAAATTACTCAGTGCTGAGCAAAATAAAAGATAAAGATTATCAACAAAGACAAACTACATTTCTTTATGTGTATAAATAGTAGTTTATAAGTACTATTTAAATAGTCTATGTGTAGATGATCAAAGCATAAAATAGATAAAGAAAAACTAAAGCTGAAGTATTCATGAATGGCTGGAACATATTGACATATATCAATGATGACAAATATCCAGGATAACATTAATGAATTATTAAACACCTATTCTTCATACCTTAAGAATTTTAACTTGAGTCAACAACTTCTACACCTCAAATAGAAGTATAAGTTGCAAGAATACCTGAGAAGGTTCTGAGTGGGATAAAGTTGTAGAAACTGTAAACTACATACCAGGAGTTATCATAGAATTGTAATACTTAAAATGAGAAGAGATAGGAAATTTACACTATAAAACTGGATAAGGAAAATTAAAAGGAAATCATACAATGAGCAAATTTAATTTACTCATAATATTGAGAAATAAAAGAAACAAAAGGAGACTGGGCTCCATGGTACTCTATAAGGAAAAATGACATTAGATATCAGTGGATAATTTCTAAGATCCTTCCAAGATATTTTACCTTGAGTGTTTGACCCTGCATCACCACATTGAGTGGACTGAACCTGTGAATATGGTGGGGTAGGTAGATTATCACTCTCCAAAGTAGGTTAGATGACATGAAACAAAGACACTGTGAGTACACAATCAATGTCCCTAAGTCAGCCAGCTTTGAGTTGATTGAAAGGTAATTAATTATACTGAGCATGCATAAACTTATCAGGCAAATTCTTTTAAAAGACAAGAAACAGCAGTAACAGATTCTTTTCTACTGGCTTGAAGTAGACATGTATCTTGTTCAGAAGAAGGGACCCTCTGACAAGAGCAGGAGGCAAGACTCTAGAAGTTGAATAGTGTATGCTCAATAAATGAGAAGAAAGTGGGGTCCATAGCTTCAAAGAAAAGAACTTTTCCAACTATGAACATGGAAAAAGACACTTTCTTATGAGAACTCAGCTCAGCTGTGAGCTTGATTTTAACTTGTAAGAAAAACATGGCTTTGCTATGTCTGGACTTCACACATACAGAAGCTAATAGAATTGATGAGAATTGTTTTATTTATTTTAACCACTAAATTTATGGAAATTAGTTCCACAGCAATTGAAAATTATTACAGGTTTCGCCTCCATTACATATGGAAAATTATTTTAATTCTATTAACAATATAATTTTAAAGATATATATATATATATATATATATATATATATATATATATATATATATATATATATATAAAGTTTTAAATCCTTCATAATGTCAGCAGGGAGAAACCTTTCTTTAAAATGCACAAAAACAGAAATCAAAGAGAAACACTTTATAGCTTCATCAAAAAATTGTGCCTAAAGACATTTTTTTTAAGAAAAAGGACAGCAAGCCATACAACAAAGAACTTTATGTTACAAAATTGAGGATTATCATTTAGATTATAAAAATACTTATAATTCAAAAAGAAATATCCAAGTAGCACAGTAAGAAAAGTGTCATGAGAGGTGATCAGGAGTCATGGAAACATATGCAAAGCATTAAACAGAAGTTGTTCAAAGTTACTAATAGCTACAGAAATACAGGCAAAAGCAAGTAACTCACCACTTTTTCAACCTCATCACCTTTTATTTCCACACTGGGTAGCCCTGGGATTATGTCTTAAGCAGCATATCTAGCTCCAGTGAGGGCTGGTAATGATATGAGATGAGTTGCACACAGGTTTACTGAAAAGCAGAGGGCACATAGTTAGAGTATTTTAGGGTAAGACATGCAGATTTGCCTTCACAATTGAAGATTCAAAGACTGCTTTTTAATATATGCAGTCTCACACCTACCTGTGCAGAGACATACAACAGGTAGAGGAGAATGTCAAGGATATTTGACTTCTTACAACGTGAAGTAGTATTTTATAAAAATACTGTCTTCTCTATCCTAGAAGTCTATTCCTGTGTTTTCTTCAACCTAAACAGAGTGCCGAGAAAGACAGATGATATTCATTAAAATAAGATTAGAAGGGGCATCTTCAAAATTTATAAACGCTGTCCTAAGAGCTCAAGATCAAGGCAGAAAGTAAAGGTAGTGAAAGAAAAAAGCCACCTTTGCTTTTCAGTGAAATTCTTAAAGCTAAATGTGAGAGTGAAAGAAAAAAGGAGCAACTGTGGAAATAAATTATTCAACAATCAGGAAATGTGACATGCATGCTGTGCTGATCCAAACTACACAATTCTCATTAACAAGATTGCATGACTGAAACTCCCCTTTCTGAAAAGATTGCTAAAAGACTGTGGTTCAGTGGGGATGATGCCACCATCAGATCTCACTATAAAGGAAGGATGGATTAGCACATGATGGTGGCAAAAGTCACCCATCTGTTTCTACCCACCTTACTTATGTATTTGCTTAAAATAATCCAAAAGTGATTCTGGAAATATTCTGCCAGATGACATTAAATAAAAATCCTACAGCAATTACCCAGTTCAAATTCATAGGGTTAATGGAAATAATCCTTGCTTAGGAAATAAAAATGGAATCACTTTGTAGAAAATTATTCCTCTGAAACCCTCAAACTTATGATAGGCCATGTATTTTTTCTTTATTTTATAAATAATAGATACAAGAGAATGCTTCACAGGGCTGTGTTTTATATCGATACTCAATATATGCTGAAGACAGATGAGCGAGAGCAAATCAATAGAAATGGTATTTTGTAGACAATACCAGAAGTTCAGGAATACTTCTCTCTGTTGATTTATAATTTGAATAAAAATAGAATTAGATTATATGGAATTGTATTATACAAATATTACTTTCATATTGCAGTTTCATGGATTTGAAATGTGTTTTATGTATTGTATATAAATTATCTCAGAAACATTGAGACTAGGTTTGCATTTTCTAGTGGTAGTTCAGCAATCTTTTGTTCCACATTAGCACAGAATGAATGTCTAATTGTAAGGTGAGACATGATTGTCCAAAGACACTGTTTTGAGTAAACTGTAGCCCATGAATACATGAGTGATAAAGATCCCAGAACTTAGCTCCACATAGAAATATCCTCAGTGATATTATTGTTTATAGTTATGAAAACACACTTTTGCTTTTAAATAAATGTAAGTAATTCCCATGAACAAGGACAAGATAGAATATGTAAGCAAAGAAAGGGTGTTCTATGTACCCATATAATTCTTCCTGCCTTGATACTTTATATGACTAGGATACATTGTTGCCATCAGTATATTGATATTAACACATTATTAATTGTAGCCCATGGTTTAATACTAATTTCTTCTGTTTGGGTATCTTTTTTCACGAAGCTAGTGTTTGCTCCTCAAGCTCCTCTTGGTCTTGGCAACTTGATTTTGTCCTTAATTTGGTCTGTGTGTGTGTGTGTGTGTGTGTGTGTGTGTGTGTGTGTGTGTGTGTGTGTGTGTGTGTGTAAAGTGATCTGACTACTAACTGAGATACATTGTAAGGGTGGAAATTGATTGTTTCCCTAAATGTTAGACTGGGGTTATGGGCTATTCTTTACACTGAAAATAGATTCTTCTCTCATACATACATCTGAACCACAGTTTCCCCTCCATCCACTCCTTTCAGTTGCCCCTAGATTCTCAGACTCACTCCTCCACCATTTTGTCTTCAGGAAAGAGCAGGCCTCCCAGAGACAAGAGCCAAACAAGACAAAAACAAGGTACAATAAGACAAAGTGAAAGTCCTCATATCAAGACCAGACAAGGCAGTCCAACAGGAGGAAAAGAGTTCCAAGGTCAGGAGAAAGAGTCAGGAACACCCTCTCCCCCTGTGAGGAGTCCCCCAAACGACAAAGGTAGTGGCCACAACATGCACAGAGGGCCTGGTGCAGAACCATGCAGGGTCCCTGCTTGCCATTTCAGTCTATGAGCCCATGTGAGCCCTGCTTAGATGATTAAGCAGGACATGTTCTCCTGGTGTCCTCCATCCTCTCTGACTTATACAATCTGTCCTTTCCCTCTTCCATGGGATTCCCTGCTCTCTGATGGAAACGATCCAAAGGAGAGCTCTAATTTAAACTGTCTCTCTGCATAATGTCTGGCTGTGGGTCTGTGTAGCCTCTCTCATCTGTAGCCAGAGAAAGCTTCTCTTATGATGATGACTGGACAAGGCACTGATCTATGAGTATAGTAGAATATCATTGGAAATAATCTCATAGGGTTTGGGGGCGGGGGGAGTTGGGGGTTTACTGTTATTTGTTTGTTTGGTTGGTTGTTGTTTTTCCAGTTGTGATTGTTCAACCCCGAGTCTATGTGCTATCTAGTCTCTGGTTCCTGACCATCAAGGCAGTGTAGGGTGTGGACTCCCCCTCACAGTGTAAGCCTCAAGTTAGACCAGTCATTGACTGGCCACTCTCACAAGTTGTGTGCCGCCATTGCCTCAGAACATCTTGCAGGCAGGACAGATTGTAGATGGAGGGTTTTGTGGCTGGGTTGGTGTCCAGGTTTCTCTTTCCATAGCCTGTAAAGTATATGCTTGTGCCAAAGAGAATACAAAGTAGGGGTGAAGGCTCCATGTGGGCACCATTTTGACCTCTATACATTTAATGAGATGTGTGGTATTGTTCTCAACAATTGTGCCCCACTGTCAGTTTATTTTATTTTTTTAAGAGATCTTCTATCCTAGAATCAGCCTGAGTTGTGTAGGTATCTCTAGTGGACCCCCTCTTTCAACAATTCAATCAAATGTAATCCAATTCAACCACTGGAAACCTTGCCTAGCTACAAAAGATGACCAGTTAAGACTCCTTATCCTCCATTACCAAGAGTCCTCACTAGGGAAGTTTCCACTTCAGTGAGTAACCACACCATCTCCCAAATGCCCCACCCCCCCAATTCCAGCTGTCTCTCCCCATAATCTCTCCCTCCATCCTCCCACCTTCGTGAGCTTTTATTCATAGAAGTAAAGTAGCATTTTCATGATATGGATCATTACTGTTGTTGTTGAATTGTCTCCTGGCTCAAGTTGTCAGATTTCTGTGAATGTCCTCTCAGTTACCCCTATGGGTATGTGTGTGTGCACACACACCAACACACACACACACACAAACACACACACACACACACACACACACACATACACACACACAACTCTTAGGAAGGAATATACTATGCAGAATTTATAATCACAAGACAGTGGGTAGTGTTCCTGCATTGTTTGAATATCTAAATAATTTATTGGTAATGCTATGTGAGAGATTGAGTCTTTCATATCATTTATAAATGGATTTAATTACATACTTATTAATTTGTGGGTTTCATTAGCATTTCTTTGATATTTGTATTCTACTTCAGCATTATTGTGTGTTACTCACATTTATCCACCATCACCCAATGGGGTCTCTTCCCATTGTCTTCTGTATCCCTTTAATAAGCTCCATTAATTGTAAGACATCCTAGTTTGTTTCATTTCAAGATACTCCTGGCTTTCTTGCATATTTCCTCCTTCACTTAGAATCAGCTACTTGTTTCCAAAAGAGCCTCTATCTCTTCTTCAGAAGCCAAAATCTGGGCATTAGATATGTTTATTGGTATCATTCCTTTCTTATTTACTCATCTACCAGTGGGGGAAATAAGTTTATTGCTTTTCCTATGTGAATATACCTGCATATGTTTCTTTGTGTCTTTTTCGACATGCAGGGTTCAAACTCCAGGTTTTTGTATAGGTTAGGAAAGTACTCTACCACGGAGCTATGCGTCAGTGCTCACATCAATATGAGATAAAACACATCTCATGCTTATATGTGCAACATTTATTCATTATCACATGAATCTTTCTGGTCTCCCACACTTACGTCTTCACACATAACTATCTTAATAGTGAACTCCCTGATCCTATTGCCTGGTAACCATACACTTAATGGCTTACTTCTATCATTGTGTGTGTGTGTGTGTGTGTGTGTGTGTGTGTGTGTGTGTGTGTGTGTGTGTATTAAAATTGTTATATGAGGAATATCTTCACTGTTATAATTTGAGCATTAAATGCATGTGGTAAAGCCTATTTCCTCAGATGGTAGCACTATATGGGGAGTTTCTGGAAACTTTAGAGAGTAAATTTTAGCCAGTTAAGGTCACTAGGGTGAGTCTATAGGAGTGTCTTGTCCCTACTTCCGGTCTCTCTTTCTCTGCTGTCCATTCATCTTGAGGTTACAAAGGTCACACACTCCCAGCACTATGATATTCTGCCCAAGCATTTGGGGGAAAAGAAATCAACTGAACCTTCTGAAATTGTAAACCAAAATAAATTTTCTCTACGGATGTCAAGGTATTTGGTCACGACAATGCAAAAGTGACTAATGAATTTACTAACTGGAATACATCCTAATCCTTGTTCTTTTCTGAGAAATAATTTAATATGCTTGAAATATTGTTAGAGACTGTCAAAATCTTCATTTTTTGTTAAAGCTTTAATGTTCTATTGTTTCCAAATTTGCATATACTCCATTTTTATGCTGTAAATTTCTACAGATTTTGACAAATGCCAAGTGTCATGCATACACCAACTCAGTATTAAGAATAAGAGTTTCACTGGCACAAAATTCTCTCATCTGTAATCATTCTCTTGTCATCCAGAAACTCAGACAGATAAATGATTTTAGCCATTTTAGAGGCTTGCCTTTTATTTGACATAATGTAACTCTGATGCGGAGGCACATAGCCCACTTTTTTCTCACTTTTTTAGTACACATGCTAGGCTCATCCATATCTTTTCACAACTTTGTAGTTCATCCTGTCTTCTTTCTCAATAGCATATTGCATGCCTGTACCCAGTTATTTACCCTATCCACCACTCAAAGGCACTTTGGGTATTTTTAGATTGGGGTGATTGTGAATGAAGCCATGATATAAACAATTTGTAAAAATTATCCCTAGGGTTATACATACCATACTGTGTGACACTTAGCCATTTCTGTCCAACATGTACATCAAGTTTTCCAAAACACTTGGATACTGCATGGCTCCTTTTCCCCTTTATTTTCATACCTCCACTAGACTTTTCTTACAGATGTTTATCCTAATTAGTATATTTACAGTTGAATGTTACTTATTGATTGTCGGAATTTTAATCAATGAAGTACGTATCACATCCTTTTGCCACTATATTTCATCATCTATGATACTAAAATTCTGTATCCAAAATTTTCAATTTTGACCTCTCTATTACAAAATGTCTTATTCCTTGGGTCAATTACACATGCATATTTACAGTAAAAATACATTAAAAACAATTTTTTTTACAAAATAAAATGATGTCTTGAGCCCAAGCAGTCAAAGAATATCTGACTCCTCTTATTAATTCTCCTCAAAATGACCTGATAGTCCTAACATTAAATATGCACTTTGTGGAACTTGGGTTTTATGCAGATGGAATTGTATATGTGGTAACTTTAACCAGCTTCTCTTTCTGAGTTTTTAACTCAGGAGAAATGTCCACAGTACTGCCCGTAGCTACCTGACTGCTCAGTCACTCATGCTGTGCTGCTTGGTATTTGTTTATGCGACCAGTATGGCTTCCTTCTTTGGCCACACCTCTTCTTTGTTTCTGTTGTCATGGTGCTCCAGATTGAGGTGACGGGATATTTACCCTGTAGTGGCTCTTGAACTAGGTAGTAGAGATGGAAAAAAAATCCATCTGTTCAGCAGGAATGTTCTGACTAGATTTTTACATTTTGTCAGTGCAGTGCAAGTTTCTGCAAATCACTATGCGAGGGCTAACGATGGCTATCCAGCTACCTACCCTCAACTCTCCACTGTTATTTACCCACAATCTGGTTTTTTATTTTTTATTTTGCTTTAGCTTCATAAACTGTTGGAGTACTTCTGGTTTCTAGGTATTTTATAGTGAGAGTCCCTACATGGAATATCTATCAGGATAGATGCCATAGCTAACTAAGCCTATGGTCTAAGGGAAGAAGATCTGAGGAATTTTCTCACTTTCTGTAGCTCCTTTTCTCTTTGGGATTTTGACTTCTTGAGCATTGTTTTGTCTGGGACTCTTCTCTGTCTTTGTAGTGATTTGATAGTGATGATGGTAGATACTTCATTCCAGTGTTTGTGTGTGTGTGTGTGTGTGTGTGTGTGTTAGATCTGATTCCAGTGTTTTTAATGCTGCTATACTTATTGCTTCATAGAAAAGTTTATTATAAATTTAAATACAATTTTATTAAAATATTATAAGCATGAGAATCCCTAAGAATATGCTTGAATGTGTCAGGTGTGATGGTACACACCAATAATGGAAGCATATGTTTGATAGAGACAGGATGTTCAACAGTTGAAGGTCATCCTTGGCTACATGTAATCAGTTTAGTTCCAAAAACAAAATAAAATAAAATGAATAAAGGATATATTTAATAGATCAATCAGTTTTCAAAAGTACATGTAGATTTCATATTAATAACCCAAAGAAGTAATGAGACTCTAACACCATTATGATTCCACATATTCATCACAAACCATCTACAACCATTCATTCTTCAAACTTGCAATACTGTAGAATTAGTTTTTCCTATGTTTTAACATTTTAAAATTTTATTGTTTTTTATTATCATGTTCTTTCATTTCTTTTTCTTTCTTTTTTTCAGTTTTTTTGAGACAGAGTTTCTCTGTATAGCTTTGTGCCATTCCTGGAATTCACGCTGTAGCCCAAGCTGGCCTCAAACTCACAGAGATTTGCCTGACTCTGCCTCCCGAGTGCTGGGATTAAAGGCGTGTGCCACCACCATCCGGTGTTCTTTCATTTTTAATGTGGCACATTGATTTTTTAATATTAATCCACCTATAATATCTTAGAATAAGAGGTATGGCACTTGTTTGCAATATATTGTCTGGATTGATTTTCTAGTGTGATGTAGGTAATGTTTGCATCTATGTTCAGGAGGTTTATTTATTATATCATTGCTTGGTGCCATGTTTATGTTTTACATCAATATTCTGATATTTTGTTATTCTTGAACCTGTGCTATGTATTTTTTATGATTTATTCACCTTTTTTTTGGCTCCTCAAGTATACATTTATCATTGCACTTACATTTTTCATTGCACTTTGTCATTATTATTGTCACTGTTGCTCTTTTCCATTTCAGATTTTTAAAATCAACTCTAGAATGCTCAGTCTTTAATGGAGCAAGTGTATCACTTTCCCAACTCCAAACACAAGAATCGTTGTGGAAGAAGGGGCAGAAAGAGTGCAAGAGCTAGAGGCAATGAATGCCGAGGACAAGTATCTTCTGAACACAGCAGGACAATTACACTTACGAACTCACCTGAGATGTGACAATATGTACAAGACTTAGAAAGTTCAAGCGAGATCACTTCCCAGCATGGAAAGAGAAGGTAGGCACAAAGTGCTCTCCATATCCAATGAAGAACTGTTGGCAACTTATAACTGCTCAAAGAAGGAGTTGGTTCTCTTTAAGAGTACAACCCTTAATAGTCCAAGAATGCTCCAGTGGAAGGCCACACATCCAGGTTTATGTGGCACAAATTGGACTCTATGGACACAGGCATACAAGTACACACACATACACACACACACACACACACACACACACACACACACACACACACCACAACACAAAGTTCAATGGATACAGAAGGAATTTGGGTACAGAACTTGGGGGAAGAGGTGACTATGTTTAAAACATATTGTCTGGAATTCTCAATGAACAAAAAAAATTAAGAAATAAAAGTTACTACAGGATTTAGGACATGCATCAATTTCTCCTTGCTTCATAATTCTTCTATCTCTTTTAGAGTAGATCTCTTAGTGATAAGTTCTCTCTGTATTTTGTTTAAGAACTTTCTTATTTCATCTGCCTATTTAATGTGGGGCATAGGTTGGGAGACGATCTTGTGACAGTCAGGAGACAATTTCTAGGAGACACTTGGTTCTCTCCTTCCACCATCTGAGTACCAGGATCAAGTTCCAGTTTCAGCTGTGGCAGTGTTCACTCCTAGACCCATCTTACTGCCCAGGGTTCTTCCCATGTATATGATTGGAACAGTTTTATTTTCTATATGGGCAAGACATTTTCAGCTTGTTAAAGTTGTATTTCTTTTTGAAGAAATGGAATCTGTACTTTATTGTATTGATGCCCTGGTAAAAGTGACATATCCTTATTTTGGGGTGTTTTAAAGATTTACTGAGATGCTGGGATGCAGCCATTTTTTTGTAAGGCAACTAGACTGGGCTATGTTTGCATTCCCCTTGGTCTTCAGGGCAGTGCCAGTGTTTGCAGTGTTTGCAGTGTGCTGTATGTTTGCAGCTGCTTTTGCTCCCCCTCCTGCTTTTAGCATTTCATCTAGATGTGAAATATTTTCACTATGTCCATAACACTCTTTCAAAATCACCTGTAGTTTTCTTTCTTTTATTTCCTTTGTGATTTTGTCGATGTAGATTTTCTGTCTCTTACTCTGGACTTTGCTTTCTGTGTTTCTATTTCTGAATTTTTAAGTTCTATTTTTTCCATTTAATTTCTTTCTCAGATCCAAACATTCGACACAACTTCCATCTTTTAGTATTTATTCAACTTTCATTTCTCTCAAAACCTTTCATCATGGTTCCTTTAAACCATTGTGATTGCAGTTCAATGACTGACACACTATTATGTCTTCTATTTCCTTGCTGGGAATTAGTTATATTTTCTACCTCTAGGAAAGCATGATACTTTTCTGTTTAGTCATGAGTGGTATGCATGAAAATAGTAGGCATTCCAATGACAGTTTTCCTTTAAACAAATTTCATCCTTCTATGGGAAAGCTAGATTCAAGTCACTCCCTTAATCTAATTGGGACTTTGTTGTATCTCTACTTCTGTTCACATTGTAATCACCATCATTCCTAGAAAAAAAGGACAAGTAAATGAAATGGGAGGCTTGTCCTCATGGACATTCATCCCCTGATTTTTATCTAATGCAGTTTGTTTTCTATTGATCACACCAGAATACAGCTTTCCTTCCTGGCTCACCTCTTTACTCACAGGACTGTTGGTTTTGAAGAATGATTTCAGTATCATAAGGTGAAAATTGATCTTTGCTAAAATCCACCTATACCACTCTTGAGCAAATACTCAGTGGACTCTATATCTTACTACATAGATATATGCCTATAGCTGCTTTTACATAATAGTCAAAAATTAGGAACATCCTAGATGCACGGAAACTGATGAATTGGTGATGAAAATGTGGTACATTTGTGTGAGAGCCTGCAGAAGTTTCCTAGTGAAATCTCAGCTTGTTTTACCCAGCAGGGCTGCATAAGCAGATGGATTGACCACATCCATGGTTCCCAGGTGTTTGGAATGGTCTGCACTTGACTGTGCTAAAGGAAGATCTTTTGCTGTACCCATTGGCATTCTTATAAAAAGAACTTTAGAAGAGGCTGGTGTATTAGGATCCAGGCCCTTCTAAGGCTATCCTGTGTTTCTATCCCCCCTCTATATTTCTATCTAAATATCTTTTCCCTCACTCTTCAAGAGTACCCTGAAGAAAGAAGTGGGGGTAGGCTCCCCACAGATGGTGCCAGAAACAGGGACCCAGGGACTTGGTGATAGGGTTATCACCAAGTGAGTTCCAGGAAAGGCGCAAAGCTACACAGAGAAACCCTGTCTCGGGAAACCAAAAAAAAAAAAAAGTCTTTCTAGATGTCTGTAAAATAGTTCTATAGAGTTTTCTCTTGAATAATAGCATTTCCTTATGAATATAAGATTGTAAAATAGTTCTATAGAGTTTCCTTTTAAACATAAGTTTGTAAGAAGTATATATAATTATCTGTTGAATGTGAGTTTGTGAAAAGTGTAAATGTTGAATGTAAGCCTAAATGTGCTGTGGGATAGTCTGTATGTCAAATTGCTCTGATTGGTCAATAAATAAAACACTGATTGGCCAGTGGCCAGGCAGGAAGTATAGGCAGGACTAACAGAGAAGAGAACTGAGGGAACAGGAAGGCTGAGTCAGAGAGACACTGCCAGCCACCACCATGACAAGCAGCATGTGAAGATGCCAGTAAGCCACGATCCACATGGCAAGGTATAGATTTATAAAAATGGATTAATTTAAGATATAAGAACAGTTAGCAAGAAGCCTGCCACGGCCATACAGTGTGTAAGCAATATGTCTCTATGTTTATTTGGTTGGGTCTAAGCAGCTGTGGGACTGGCAGGTGACAGAGATTTGTCCTGACTGTGGGCCAGGCAGGAAAACTCTAGCTACATAAATGTTTAATGTAAGTAAATGTAAAAAGTTTAAATATGTATAGTGATAAAAATTTAATTAAGAGATCTCTTCTAGATGTTTGCTAAAGTTTATAAAGTAGTCCTATAGAATGTAAGCTTGTAAAAATAAACAAGCTAGTTGTAAATATATATAGTAATATTCATACTAGAATTATGTTGATATTAGTGAACCAGATTTTGGTGAAGCTAAGGGAATCTTTAATGCAGTTTATTTGATACAGTTTGCATCAAGTGTTTACTGATTTTAAAAAAGGGCTTGGCAGAGCTAAGGTTAGTATAGCCATCTTAAGACCTATTTAAAAAAGAACATTCCATCTTAATCATTCTCTACTCCTTTCCTGGGGGATGTGGCAGACTAGGGATCACTGGGTTGTCCAAACTACATGCAAGCTCCTGAGTCAGAGTTGAGTTAAGCTCTGTAACCCCTCCTGCCAGAGGCTGGTGGTCAGAGATGGGCAACTTTCTTCTTGATAGCTTCCAACCTAAGCCACAGAGTATGTTTGATGGAAAACATACCTCCATGATGGGTAATGGAAGATTTAATCAAGCAGGATGACCTAAGACACACCCAGTCCATCTGAGGAAAATTAAGAAGAGGAAACTGTGGGGGCCCAAAGAGTGGGTTCTGTGTGAGATCTAAGCTTGCTTTACCCAGCAGGGCTGCATAAGCAGATGGATTGACTACATCCATGGTTACCAATTGTTTGAAAGAGTCTATACTTGGCTGTTCTAGGGGGAAGTCTTTTGCCCAACTCCTTGACAATCTTATAAAAGCCCTTTAGAAGAGACAGAAGGGGCTGGTGGATACGAATCTAGGCCTTCCCGGGGCTATCCTGTGTTCCTATCTGTCTTTTTCCCCTTCTATATTTCTATCTAAATCTCTTATACCTCATTCCTCAAGAGTACCCTGGAGGAAAAATGTGGGGGCAAGCCCCCACACGCACACTTACAAAATGAGATAAATCTGTTATTAAGAATAATAAAATCATGAAAATTTCAGATATATAAATAGAACTAGAAATAATCATTCTGAGTGAGGTAACCCAGACCACAAGAGACAATATCACATATTTTCTCTTATATGGGGATGTTAGCGTTTAAGCTTTATATATTTGTGTTTTGATAAGAGTAAAGATAGAGGTTATGTAACTAGTGGGGAACAATGGGGCAAGAGGGGATATTCAAAGGAAGGGGATATAGATTACTGTGTTGTAAAAAGATAAAGGGAAACAAGGATTGGAAGATTAGATGGGGATGGGATGGAAAGGAAAGATGAGGAAGTATTGAGAGGAAAAACTAATGCTGAAGGCCATATGAAAAGCTGTGTGTATGTGTGTGTGTGTGTGTGTGTGTGTGTACACATATTTATCTGTGTGTTTGTGTGTGTGTATGTGCGTCTCTATGTATGTCTGTTTGTATGTATGTGTCTGTGTGTGCCTCTGCGTGTCTGTGTGTAAGTTTGCATGTCTATATGTGCATGTTTGTGTTTATGTCTATGTGTGTGTTTCTCCCTATGTGTTTGTATGCATGTGTCTTGTGTGTATGCATGTATGTGTGTATGTCTGTGTGTATATGTCTGTGTCTGTGGATATGTGTGAGTGTATATTATACAGGTGTGCATGTGAATATGCTCGTCCAGCAGTATAGGTAGAAATGCCAGAAGGAAACAAAAGGAGTCTTCGTCTGTTACTCTCCAGTCTACTTTTCTACTGAGATTGGGTCTCTTGCTGACTCTGGACCTTGCTGCTTTGGCTAAATATCTACCGATGCCTTCCTTCCCACCACTGGCATTACAAGCCTGCCTCACTATGCCCAGGTTTTACATGGGTTCTGGGGGTCTGCACTGAGATCCTCATGTATAAGCCATGAACACTTTACCAACTGATCCTTCTTCCCAGCCCTGAATACATTCTTTGAAAGATGGTACAAAGTAAATAAAATGCATTTTAGATGAATATCTTTAATCATTTCAGATTTTAATTGCTATGGATAATTTTCTCAGTAAAATCTATATCTAATGGTCACTATTTCTAGGAATGCCTCTCATAATGGAGGGTTTATTGCATATGCAACTATGAAAACTGAATTTTGCTTAAATATCACCTATTATAATAGGCTGTGAAACTTGATTTTGTAGCTGCAATGAAGCTGTATTATTATGATATTAATTCATTAGATGGTATTTCAGTTTATAACATCACCTAGGAAACTTCTGTGTTCTTCACAGCTAACAATAATTACTATAAAACCTGTGGTAGTTAATTTTTTATTCTCTCCAATAATATTTAATATAATACTCATCTCTGACCTCATGAGCTTTGTAAGTGAAAATATTTGGCAAATTGCACATATGCATATAGCTATTAAATGTTATGACTACATTTAAACTATGATGGATTACAATTTCATTTTATATATAAACTAAATCTGTGCAGATGATGTTTGTGTCTATGTAACAGCTTTCTTTAATGTAACATTGCATTTTCATGTATAATCTCCCTACACCAAAGCGTTCAATACAGAATTTGCATCTGCTTAATGTGTTGCTCACTCAAAACCTATTGACACTTATAAGGAGCTAGTGAGAACAGAAAAACTAAACAGGAAATTGAGGATTTCTATTCATTTTCCAGATATCTTTGGACAACTCCCCATGGTATGAATTACACTAGAAATTATAAACTCCATAAAAAGAAAAATGTGTTGATATGTTTTCTTGCTATAGTAACGTAAATTTGAACATGGTAGGCTGAATAAGTTACTTAATGTTATGAATTTTGCCCTGGACTATGATTCTTGCATATATGGTAATACTTAAGTCTTCAGTCACTAATGATAAATTTTATGTATTATACAGATGTGGAAACTGATAATTCAGTAGCTTTCTGATAAAAAATAAAGTGAAACACAATAAAAGCAAGAACAAAACTGGAAATTTTGCTTTTTAATCTTTTAATGCCCAAGATCTTTTCATTTTATTTTGTGGTTTCTCGGGTACTTCTGTGGTAGTGCTACAATGCAAACTGCTAACCACCAAATGAGAGTTAGTATTTAAAGTGGAAAGGTTGACTTACAGCATTTTCAGTAAGAACTAGCATGCTTTGAGTCTTCAAGGAATTGTTAATCTATTTTTTATTAAGAAAATCATTATTCATTTTACATACCATTCAAAGATCAACCTGTTCCTTCCCCCGTCCCTCCAGCCTTCCCCTCCCAACCAACTCCCATTCCCTCCAATTGTTACTCTATTAATTGTTTTTATTAACAAATTGTTAATTCATTAAATGACCATGTTACAGTAGAGAATTGAATACCCTTTTGAATTTGCTTAAAGATAATTATTTTCATTGTATGTTAACATATGTTAGTGTAATTTTATAGGAAGAATAAAACATTTCTTTGTTATAGTATATACACACAATTTATGGCCAAATCACACCATTCCAAACTATTGAATAATGAAAATCATTTGTTAAACTAAAGTGAATTTACTTCAGATTTCATTTGTTCCTCGTGGTGAGTAAATCTTCCAATTTACCTTAAGGGCTTGAGAAACTCATTCCAAGTTCATCCAAAGGAGCAGCATGCCCTTGGCAGGAACCATTACTCTAGAAGAGAAGTGGTCCAACAGTGATCATGATATGCTCTACTGACAGACTGATTCTCATCTAGAGTGTGATTTCTAAGGCATCATTCAGTCACATAGGAAAAAGTAACAAGATATTTGTCTTTCAGAGTGTGACAAATAAATGATAGTCTAAAATCCTAGGCTAAGGCTAAACAAATTGGAAGCAAATATATAAGCATATTAAGATTTCTGCTTGCAAGTGAAAAACAGTGATAAAGTAGCTTAAGAGATGGATCTGTGGGTAGGAGCACTTTCTGCTCTCCAAGGGACCTGAGTTTGGTTCCCAAAACAAAAATAATACTGACTGTGGTGCTGTTTTGGAGATATTGTGTATTTCTTAGATATCTTAATTGCATAGAAACAGGATCCACATTTTTCAATGAAAAAAAATGTAGAATGGTAATTAAGAGTAATGTATTGCACAATTTAAAGAAATATTATTCATATCATGAAAAACAGTTAAATTGTTTTTATAGTAATGTTGTGTATGTTAAGACTGTGTGCTATAAAACCAAAGACAAAATTGTAAATACAATATAAGCAAAAATTGATGGCAACGTCAGTAAAATGTTTTCTTCATAAATGTGGGGAACTTAAGTTTTGAGCTCCAGGAGCAACATAGAAAATTGCATATGGTGATTCACTCTTGTAATCCCATGATCAAGGAGGAAAAGAGAAGAGGATCTCTGGAGATTGCTAGCTAGACACCCTAACCTAGTTGCTGAGGTTCCAGAGCAATAAAAGATAGTAACACAAAGGTGCATAGCACTTGGGGAGTAACACTTGAGATTGTTCTCCAGCCTCTACATACACATGTGAACATGGGTATGTCAGTTCCTGTACATACACACACACACATCACACACACACACACACACACACACACACACACACACACACACACACACACACTTAAAAATCCTTAACAGTAACATTCAATTCACATGGATTAATTTAATATAAGAAAAGATATTTTGCTGAAACACAATTATTAAAGTATAATTTATGTATTAAACCACAGGTCCTTGTGAGTGTATCATATATATTACCCTGAGCCAACTCATAAATGGATTATTCCAGCTTTTTTATCTACTTACACTATTTTCTACCACTTATCCTTAGATCATTTTCAAATATCATTTCTTTTTCAAATACAAGTGATAAACATTCTATACTATATCTTTCTTATGTTCTTATTAGTTTCCTATAATTAAATTCTTATCATTTGTTGTTGAGATAAATATAAGGAGAAGCATAGTAATAAGCATTGAAGCCAAAAATAAATAATGACTTCATCCAAGTCATTTCAAATTAAACTTAGATATTATAACAGTTCATCACTTTCATTCTGATGAAAGGTTGGGAAGCCATGACCTGGGTGGATAGCATGGAGGGCTAGACATGATGTATTGATCAATTCATCAGCCTAAAGGGACTTCTGTGTACCAAACAATGTTCAGGCCATCAGTCTCTTTAATCATTTTGGCAATGTTCTCTGATTCACAATGTTTACCTCTGCAGTTCATTATGGATTAATATGTTAACTGCAGAATGTCTTTATAATCTTAAAAATGCAAACAAAAAAGGCCAGCCAAAAATATGTACATTATTGTTGAAATTTCTATTTTGGTTCTAAAACTAAGTATGCATAGCAATGAAAACTCATACATTCTAGTTATATGATCAAAGTTCCCATTTCATATCGGCTTTATCTAATCCTATTAGAAGTTATAGGTAATGAAAATATCTTGTCCCAATTTGTGGATTAGTTTTTCAATGCTTATTTTTTCTACTTCTTTAGGACTTGATTAAATAATGAATATATACCAAATGTATATAATAATATATGCTTACTTCATATATAGATATCCCTAATTTCATGTCCCAAATTTTCCTTTTCATTTATGGTAGAATAAACCTTTAGTATTTACACTGATATTAGAATCCATTGGAAGTTAAATTTTATGTAAGGGATATATTATGGGCTAAATTGTTGTTCCATGCCTTCAGATGTATATGGAACTGATAACTACAAATATTTTAGAATATAAATTTCTTTGGATAATAAGATAGCTATCAAGAGGTAACTATGTTAAATATACAGTTATATTGGATCCCTCTTTTGTATTGCTGGTGTACTTTGAAGAAGAAATTGGGGGTAGAAATAACAAGAATGAGCATGTGCATGAAAGACCATCTAAGAATGGGGATGTAGTCACCTGGAAGCCAAGGGAGGGCCTTGAAACCTGGGAAGACAAGTGACCTCCTGACCCATTGATACTCAACACTTAGCATCCAAAACTGTTGAAAGAATAAAGTATTCTTCAGAAAACATGATTCCTGCAACTACAAACATTTCAGGGTCATTTTCTTTTCTTCCATTACTGCTACTCAACGACCCTTCCCTGTCCACCATTCAAGATTTCATTCATGCATCTGTCAGGGTCTCCTCTATTCCTGTGGGTCCATTTGTTTGCCGAATTCTATGCTGTTGTGGTCATTTCAGATTGAAAAGGACAAGAGAAAATCTGTTATGCAGGTAGAGAGCAGAGCCAGAAGAAAGAATATTGGTTGTAATAATGGACCTTGCAATAGAAGAAACAGAAGTCCAGTGGAAAAATCTTCCAAGTTATTAAGGAAAAACAATTGTCAACTCTCCCTTACACTCTCGCAAATATAAATTTTCAAGAAAAAAAAATGGAGTAAAAGTGGCACTAAGACCTATATTCTAGAATAATGATTCTCAACCTTCCTAACACTTCGGTCCTTTAATACAATTCTTCATGTTGTGGTGACTTTCCCAACCATAAAATTATTTTCATGGCTACTTCACAATTATACTTTTGCTACTGCTATGAATTGTAATGTAAATATCTGCATTTTCCAATGGTCTTAGGCATTCCCTTTATAAGGATCGTTTGACCCCCAAAAGTGTCATGACCCACAGGTTGAGAACCACTATTCTAGTATATATTTAAAAAAAAACTAAAAATAAAGATTTGTGCCACCTGGAAGAAGAATCAAGAACTTGTGTGACAAATGAGATCACAGGAAAGCTCATCCCTGGTTATCCACTGAGTTTTGTTGTTTTGTTTGTTTGTTTGTTTGTTTTTGTTTTGTTTTGTTTTGTTTTTATTTTCTCCATTAACCCTCAATTTATGTGTACTTCACCACTGGTTTGGCTCTGTGGTGGTCCATCACTGTCAGAGCTACTGATAAGAATCATGCCTGCCCTGGTGAGGTTTCTACCTGCATGCCTCCCTACAAACACCTGGAATCCTTGTGGCACTTAGTGAGCAAGGTTCCGGAACCCAGAGTCCTTCCTGCTTCTTGGCTCCTGTCCTCCAGCTTTTATCCCAAGTGATAACTGTCTGTCGGTTTCAGTGTGTATGTGTTTTGATCACAGCTCTGTAATAGTCATGTGGCCTTTGCAGAATAGTGATGTGGTTTTTGTAGGCATGAAGAATAAAATGATTACTGTTATCTTAGAAGCAAGACAGAGCCAAATGGGTTTGTTTCACAGAGAGTATTTGCTGCACTCTTCATTTTCAAATGTTATATGTATATAAAAAGCTTCACAATAAAAAAAAACTCACAGAAAAACAACATATAATAGAAACAGAAAAACAACAGCTGACATAATTTTAGAAAGTTGTATGTCTTATTTTCTTAATAACAATTTCCAAGGACTGCTAATTATGCCTTCCATTCTTTTACTGATTTCTTTAAATGAACTCTGTTGTAGCATTTATTGTAAGATTAAGCAATAATGTTTTGTTGTTCCACTAATTTCTCCTTGCCACATTTTCTTTGGCTTCTGGCTTCACATGGTTAATTGGGTGAGTTCTACTAGGACTTCCCTAGTGCCCATTATCTCTCCTGCCTGTCGTTCCAGATGTATCTCTCTGATAGTGGTAACTAGAGAGTTTTAGACATTAGAGGCTGGAGAGATGCATCAGTGAGCAGCACTTGTTGAAGAGACAGAAAGACCTGAGTTTTCATCTCCATCCTGCAAATACTAAAGAACATGATTGCTACAGTATACATGAAGAGGACCTATAGTGTTGGGTAAAATATTGAATTGCTTTCCAAAGTGACTGTGCAGCTTTGCATTTCCACCAACAGGAAATGACGGCTCAAGGCAATACTAGTATTTTGGATTTGGGCCATAATGAATCATGCTGTGTAATGGCATCTTTTAGTTTCAACTCCTTAATGACCTATGATGTTGGATATCATTTACTGTTAGGTTTTATTTTTAAATATTTTTGAGGTTTTTTTTTTAAGTGATCCCTCATGAGAGATCCCCCCCATATTATTTTCTATTTTAGTGTTAGAATAGTTAATGTTGACATCACAGAATAAACCAGTATTTACTCTGTTTCTGTTTCTGAAAGCAATTAGAGACAATAGGTACTATTTCTTACACACACATTTGATAAGAGTCATTAGCAAAACTATTTGGGACTGTGTTCTTCTTTCTTTGAGGGTGGTTAATTATTTATGTAATTTTTTTTTTTTTTGCAGATACAACCCTGTTCAAATATTCTCCATTCTGTCTAGATTATTTTGGATGTGGGTTCAGAGTAGTTCGTGTAACTCCTTTCTTTTCCCTGTGTGGTCATAAGAAACATACTAATGTACCTTCCTTTTTTCTAATTTTCATTTTTCTCACTGTCCTGGCTAGAGGCTGTTGTAGAATATTATTTTAAGGTGTGTTACTTTTGTTTGTGTTGCATTTGTTTAACTCTGTGAAGTTGTGTTACTGTGCCTGTCTCAAACACCTGATGGTCTAATAAAGAGCTGAATGGCCAATAATGAGGCAGGAGAAAGAATAGGTAGAGCTGGCAGGCAGAGAGTATTAATAGAAGGAGAAATCTGGGATGAGAGGGAGAAGGATGTATATATATATATATATATATATATATATATATATATATAGAGAGAGAGAGAGAGAGAGAGAGAGAGAGACAGTGATATCTTAAAACATAAGAAACTATCTTTAGGTTTGATTTCTATACTAATTTCCAGTTATTTATTTTATAATTTCCACATTAATATTTTCATTATTTTTCTTTCCCTTTAAATTTAATTTGCTATTTTGTAATTCCTTAAATTTGGAGCTTAATTTACAGATTTTTAGGTCCTTCTTCCACCCTGATGGTATTAGCTCATTTTTAATTACCTCCTTGCTACCACCTGATATTTTACATTTAGAAGACTGCTTTGGAAAATATTACCTGGGTTCTTAAAAGTGAATTCATGAACTTTACTCATATATGTGTTCCAGGAACTACAGACTTACCATATTCCATAGTTGGTAATAATTACTACTAAAAGCAGCAATAATCAACCACATCGAATTAAAAATATTGCAAAACATTTTGATTTGTACTTAGCTATGGACCTACAGGCTTATACTAAGAACTTTAAATTAATATTATATATGTCTTAGCATTTTAATCAAATAACAATTTATCAAAATGACACAATGGATCATACCATCACATCCACCTATAACAAATTTTTCTAGATTCTTCTCTCCAATAATATATCCTGACCATTGTTTCCCCTCCCCATACTACTCCTAGCTCCCCTCCACCTCCACTTCCCTCCAGATCTACTTCTCCATTTCTCTTCAGAAAAGAGCAGACCTCCAAGAATCATCAGCCATAAGGACAAAATAAGATACAATAAGACAAGGTAAAAACTCTCCTATGGAGGCTGGATAAGGCGAGCCAATAGGAGGAAAAGAGTCTCAAGAGCAGGCAAAAGAGTGAGAGATATACCTGTTCCCACTGTTAAGAGTCCCACAGAACACCAAGCTAACAGCCATAACATATACAGAAGACTATCAGAAGAATGTATGGGGTGCAGACCCATCCAGGCCTCAGGCTTGCTGTATCAGTCCTCTATGAGCCTATGTGAGCCCTGCTTAGTTGATTCAGTGTGCCATGTTCTCCTGATATCCTCCATCTTCTCTGACTCCTACAATCTTTCCCCCTGCCTCTTCCATGGGATTCTCTGATCTCTGAGGGCAGGGATCAGATGAAGATCTCCCATTTAGATTCTTTCCATAAAGTGGGTTTGTGGGTAGGTAGGTCTCTGTCTCTGTCCCCATCTGAGGCCAGAGGAAACCTGTCTGATGGCAACTGGATAATGTACTGATCTATGAGTATAACAGAATATCATTAGAAATCATTTCATTGTTTTTTGGTTGTGTATGGTTTTACCCTAGGTCTGTAAGCCATCCAGACAGTGTAGGGCATGGGATCCCTCAAGTTGGACCAGTCATTGGTTGGCCCCTCCCACAAGTTCTGTGCCACAATTGCCCCAGGAGATCTTGCAGGCAAGACAAATTGTAGGTGGAGAGTTTCATGTCTCAGTTAACATCCATGTTTTTCTTTCCATAGCCTGCAGGGTACCTTCTCATGCCAAAGAGACTAGAACATCGGGGAGGGTGACCCTAGCATGGACTCTTAGTGATATAGGATACTGAGTCTACACTGACCATATTTTGCAGCCAGGCAAAGTTTCCAATGGTGGGAATGGGTTACATTCCTTTGAGTTGTTGGCCAAGGGAGTCTCATGAAGATCCCTAAACAATGCAGGTTGATGCTAGGATAGAAGGTTGTGCTGCATCGTGAAGAACAACATCCACACAATTCAGTGAGTGTAGAGAGGTCCTCTGTCTTTTTTAAATCATGAAGCCCAGGAGTTGGAATATATTCAGGTGGGGAAAAGGGATAGATTCCATCTTTATTCTGGAACCTCTATTCTAGATACAAAATTTCATAGGGTTTTATAGTCAAATGTTGGCATAATGATTTTTAGGATCAATTAGAAAGCTTATGAATATGCTATTTCTTGGGCCCAGTGAAGCAAATGAAAATATATGTGTGTGAGGCCCCCAAAATCAGTATCATTATATCCCAGATGGCTAGTAATTATAAAAGGCAGTAACTTGACAAGGAGCTAGTGTGAATGCACTTCGAAAATCAAGTATAATCCTGGTTAGTCTTTGAGATCCTTATAAATCTGGTTGAAGGTTAGTGCTGTTTGTCTACCAACCCATGGAGTGCTGGTCCCCCTTGTTTCTTGCCTTCCTTTCCAGACCTACTCTATTTGATGTGAGAAGCTCATTCTGCTTCTGCTGACAATTGGTATGTGATGTGGATTGTGTCATGTGGATAGATCATTTGTCATTCTGTGACTTGTTAAGTCATCCAGGGTAAATGGCAAAGAGGTAGAAGAACTACTCAGTGGTGTAGATGCTTATACCGAGGAACATGGGTATACCTGGTGGGCTTTGACTTTGACAGATGCACTTCCATTTCAAAACTCATTGCATTAATCTAAATTAACGCAGCGTCTTTTCACAGCAAACTTCCATAGTGTTTAGTGTCTTGTATACTGTGCATACTTGATGTTATCCTATCATAGTAAGTGATCTGTAAGGTCTATTTTACATAACAATGCAAAATACAGAAAAGATTCCCTTCACGGGCCTAGCAGAATATTTTTTTGATATGCAAATCATAACTTATCTCCTTTTCAGGAGGAATGGCTGCCTCACAGTCAAAGAGGAATCAGATTCAATGAGGCTTTCAAAAAGAGAGTGGCGGGGGGGGGGGGAGATTTGGTGCATAAATAAGTTTTATCACATTAAGGTTGGTCCACTTTTTCTTAGTTCAAGAAGTAATTTTCCTACTGAGTCTATTTTGATTTTTTTCTCCAGTGCTTGCTTGATTGTGCTTACCTTTCTAACTCAACTAAGATTTTAAACAATAAGAGATGCTTCAGAACTTACTGTTGGAGAATATTTTTCCAAGATATATTTTCTTTACATCAAGGTATTCTTGTTCCTTATGACATCTGATCGAATGATCAAATAAAGGGATGCACAAGAAAAATTATGAACAATCTGTATTTCACATCCCTAAGTATTTTGTGAAGCAGATACTATTCCATGACCTAAAACCTAATGGATTTTTCTGCTTACTAAAATTATAAATTACTCAGTGTTACATTGGTACTGAAACATTTTGGTTATTACCACTGATAATTAGAATGTAAATGAAGGCCATAGATTGAATTAGCATATTAGGAACTGATTGTCTGGTCTAGTTGAGACAGATTTTCTTGCAGATACCAATTTTTTTTTTCTCTCAGACACTCACAGTCTATACCAGATCAAAGCAATTCTTGCTCACAAAATCTGCATGTGACTTTTCAAGCAGTGCTAGCTCTATGTATACATAGATTCATACTAGGCACATCTCTGTCTGTTCCTCCTACCTAGGGGAGGCCTACAGTATCCATGAATAATGCTCCTGAAATGAAAGGCTGCTAATGTTTCCTGCAGCTTCATTGTTTCTGATTCTCCTCATTAGAACTGTCACATCCACCATGGGAGCTGCATGGCAGCGCTGGAGTGAACTTAATGAACTCGCCAACCTCTTTCAAGCTAAGCTGGAGATAAATTAACTCTTCCAACTGCAACAAACACATCAAGGTAAAAACAGTGTTATTAATGACAAGGCATCCCAGAACATGCAGCAATTTTATAGTTATCCAATATAAAACTGTTTTTCATGTCATTTTTAATGTACTTATATTTTCCTATGTGAAATACTTATGTCATTAGCCTTACTCTAGATTCTCAGTGATGCATGAAGAGAGGATGTTTCCTTGCTCTGGTTCTTCCAGGCCAAAAACAGCTATATGTGTACAGAAAATGCAGAGATCATTTTCATGCTTTTCAAATGACCTATATGTTAAGAAATAGTTGAGGCTTGTTGGGCACAGAGATAAATAACTATTTTTAGTGTTAGAAAAGAATAGACTGTAGTCAAAGGAAACCCATAGATAGCTGAAATGCGGTATCTTTCATGTTAGCCTACTTCATTACTAGTTTTTACAGCCGTGAAAAGAAGTGACTACAGAGTTTATGTATATTGTTCCTTCTTAGCCAATGTTGCCTTAAGAAGAGATGAGTGTCTGAAAGTTAAATAAATGTCAAAATATCAGAAAACAAATAACTAAACTGGGAGAAGTGAAAAGGACCAGTGTTTTCCTTGGTCTGCTCAACCAATCCGCCTCCCCCGAAGGGCATGTTGATACTTGAGGAGTTTATACTCAGACCACTGCTACCTATGCCTTCCTAGTTAGGAACCATGAGGTAGTTTTTTACAGGTCTATCTCAAGGATGCAAACTCACCCCACACATAGTAGCTTTTTTGCCACAATGGCAAATCCACTATCACTGTATGTCCAAAGAAACTGAAGTAGGAATGAGAACAAGTATGTTCTTAACCTGCCATGGAATGCTAAAAGAGCAATCTGGTAACAAAGAGACTGCTTCTTAAGTGTTTCTGTCATTCTGTCTCACAAGTTCCTCTTGATCTAAATTCTTCATGCAATTTTTTGACAATTTTTTTTATAGGCACCACTCCCTACTGAAGTGTCACAACATGAGTATATCAATATAGTAGTTATATTGGTAATTAATTTACAGTTGACCTTTTCATAGACAATATCTGATCTGGAGAGGACTGACCATCATTAAATATTTGTTTTGAGTAATTCCATGAGTCATCAGGAAGAAGTGGCAGTCTCCCACTTCTTATATTAATGGATCAGTTAAATCTTTGCATATGCTGTTGCAAAGCCTTGATGACAAAGAACTGGTTATTTCCAGTGCCTGGGCCAAGGCTTTTTTCTGGGTTTGAGAAGGGAGGTATCTTGGGGTAGGATGCTTCTGTATTCCTTTGAGGGTAAAAGAATTAGTTCTCAAAAGGAAACACAAATTGAACTTCTGTTATAAGGACTAAGCCATGTATATTAGGATGAGCATGAGAAAATTAATTTGGGTTATAAGTAATATTGAAAATATTTTGATCTTGTCTCAATTAGAGAGATCTTGCATGTGTATGACATGTGTGCATGTGTTGAAAATTATTAATATGCCAAGATATCTTATGCTGTAAATTGGAGGCCTTATTAACAAACATCTTAACAGAGATAAAGCTTGGTTTTGAGCCTTCATGATAAATGTGAGAGCTCATCTCTTATCCTACCACCTCAAACACACACTGCTTGTAATATGCATCACAATCCATATTTTTTCAAAGATAGCACAAGTTGGTTATCCATTTTTTTAATTTTAATTAGGTTAAAGTGAAATTTCTTGGTAAAGTAGAACAGAAAGGATGCATAGGATAGCTAAAGGTCTACCATTAAAGAAACAAAAGCTAAACATAATATATTTTTTTAACTGTTGAGTTCCATTGTACATTCCATACATAGAGTCATATAATGAATGATTTTCGTGAATTTTAGCTAAATGTATTTTAAAATATTTCTATCAGCCAGGCAGTGGTGGCACACACCTTTAATCCCAGCACTCGGGAGGCAGAGCAAGGTGGATCTCTGTGAGTTCGAGACCAGCCCAGTCTACAGAGGGAGAACCAGGACAGCCATGGCTACACAGAGAAACCCTGTCTCAAAAAAAAAAAAAAAAAACCTAAACAAATATATAAATAAATAAATAAAATAAAAATATTTCTATCAATAAAAACCTACTTAAAATAATTTTTACATTACAAGGCAGTCTGTTTGACTAAAACAGAGTCAGTGGAAATCTCTCCACAAACAAAAACACATATAATAATAATAATAATAGTTAATCTTACTTACTTGGCTCTAGGTACAATGATAAGAATTTCACTTACATTATCTTAGTTATAACAAAACCCCTAGGCGTCCATGATGCAATGCTTCCAAATCATACAAATATATAAACATATAAGAGGTTTAAAGCATTCACATCCCATAAATAAATTTTCTTGACTAGACTATTTACTTGGGTACTGAGATCCTTTTTAAAAAAATACATTTAGTTAATTACCATTTGCTGGTGCATAAAGAGTTGTTGGGCCCCATAAGGCCCTGGGTGAGGCCCAGTCTGACTTCCCAAGCCTAGCTTGAGTTTGGCGACCTGTCCTGGGACATGACTTCCGCATACCAGTGACTCAGCACTACCTGACCTAGAATTGCCTTTGCCTAGTAACTGCTGAGATGTCATCATCTCATTGGCCCGCTATCTTCACCCCATTCTCTCTGTTACTCCAACCTATATAAGTTCACTCCTGATACAATAAAGCGAGTTCCTGCTTCTACACGACTCCCAGCCCAGTGTGCTTCTCTCCAGTGGATTGGGTGTCTGGGCTATCCACTCACCATACCACTCAGCCCAAGGGAGAAACCAGCTGGATCAGTCCTGCCTCTGCCCTACCTGTCAGTCAGACCTACAGACTGTATCTATTTTATAATGAGTGCTAAGATAAACAATAGTGGCCTAACATTTTTCAGTATTGAGAGTTTTAAGTTTATGCCTAGGTCTCTCAATTTGAGTTATGAATTTGGGAGAATAGAGTTAAGTATCAAGGTTCCCTCAGGGTGTTGGATATTTATGTTGCATGCTATGTATTTTGTAATTTTAATTTTTCTCCAAGGTTTAATAAAAATATATTTACTTAAATCAATAACTTCTCTATTACACTTCTGAAATTGTCCTAAAACCCAAGTGATCCTGATTTCCTGCATTTCTCATGTTTCTGACTCCATTTTCTGAGTGTCCTTTGTTGCTGTTGTAAAATACCACTCATTTTGTGTTGTTACTGGCTTTGAGACTTTTTTTTAACTTTTCAAATATACACAAAACGAATCAGTGCAATGTCTCCAAATCATAGTCTGGTGTGTTGTGTAACAGGGTGAAAATTAACTGAGAAAGACATGGCAGGTTATTAAAAAATAGAAAGATATCTAATAGGAAATATTATTAAATGGTATAAAAGTTAGAAGACAATCAGAGAGAAGAAGGCAGTTCATATTTTCTGTAACCCCACATGAGCAAGGAGAGGTGCTGGTCTGGTGGATCAGATAAACTACGGTGTTATACTCACCAGAAAGTCTGAAGAAACCCTAACAGCTATCTTGTATAGACTACTGAACTTGTCACTCTGCAGGGTTTTCATAAGAATTTTTGATTACAGAAAATTACACAGTGACACTCATGGATGCATTCAAATCATGTCACAATTATACTCAATCTAATGCTATTTACAAACACCATTAAACTATGCCTCATTCCATTTCTCAACTCATCGAGTTCTCAGATATCATTATATATATATATATATATATATATATATATATATATATATATATATATTTCTAGCTTGTGTATTTTGATGCCGTTCTTCATTTAGTCTTTAAATTATTTAATTGAGGAATAAAATATGTGCAAAAACACAGACATGCAAGTGTAATGCTCAGTGACTTTTCAAAGACTGAAAGCAAACATGTAGTGCACACCCAGGTCAAGAAACAGACTCTTGCAAGTTGAATTAAAGTGAACTGCCCTCCCTCTTCCATCTACAACATTCCTTCCTGACATGGACTCATCAACAAACCCAGTCCCCAAACAGAAAGGGAAAATGGCCAGGCATGGGTCATGTGTTTCTACCCACCATGGCATTTTAGATTGCTCATCTCAATACAATTTCAAGTTTTAATGATACTTATAAAAAACATATTTACCCAGAATTTTCAACTTTTTCATATATCAGACAATTGGCCTGGCAGAAACTAAAATATTCTATCTGGCATAAAAAATTTCTATTCTATATTTGTCAATATGGGTTATATCAACAAGCAATTGGGAATGATACTAATTATTATATAATCTCATGAAGGAAACATGTAATTGAAAATGTATATAATCAATATTTCAGCATAGATTTAAAAATATAATTCTGAACATTATGAAGAAAAATACATTACAATTAATAAACCATTGGGGCTCAACATAATTATTCCAAGAAGACATGAATATAAAATACAAATGAGTCTCTCCTTAAATCACTACTGAAGGAAGATAGAATATTTTGGATTATAAATATGAACTTAAGCTTAAAAAATGATAGGTTGCTAAAGAGCAGGTTTAAGTAGGCCAAAACCTGACAATGAACATCTGAATGGGAGTAATACTAAACTTATTTCTAAATGCTGATGTGAATCAAATGGGATACAATATCTTGATTAGTTAACTGATTTTGTTTTTTTGAATGTCTATTAATGGAGGCTGGAGAGATTACTTAACAGAAAAGAACACTTGTGGCTCTTGCAGAGGACCTACGTTTGGTTCTCAGCACTCTCAAGGTGACCCATAAATGTCTATAATTCCAATTCCAGGGGACCCAGTGCACTCCTCTGACCTCTTTTGGGCACCTGACACACATGATGTATGCAGATATACATGAAGGGAAAACACTTATGCACATTACATTTTGGTATACTAATGGTGTACTTTTAAAAACTTGAAGGTCAATAAATGATTTAAGAATATTATTACAAGAAGGATCCATTCAAGCAAGTGTATTAGACATGCCATCACTCTGACAAACAGCTGAAACAGCTTAAAAGTTTTATTTTTTCCTCAGGATTTCAGAAGTTCCATTGCTGTAAGCCTGTGATGAGGTAGATGGTGGAAACAGGCAGAGAGCATGATATCTGTACCTGTGAGTCCTTCCCCTTCCTTCCATCTGGATCTCCCCATGACTTGATGATGCCAGCTTGTTCAGAGAGGGTCTGTCTTCCTTGCTTAGTTAATCATCTCTGGAAAAGCACAGACAGATGCACACCAAGAAGTCTGTTTTTATTCATCTCTAAGGCAACTTTCAATCCCAACAAACTGATGAGACTAACCATCATGACAAGGTATACAAAAGCAGAAATGCACTTACTGAAATTTTTTTCTGATTCAAAGCTTTCTATACAACACATAAAAAAATGTAGATTTCAACAGGAATTTACTGACTATTTCAAAATAAGCAAAATTATCTGTATGTATCTATACGTGTGTGTTTGTGCATGTGTGTGTAGTCAGCATAATCAGCCTGTGTGTCAGTATAAGCTGCCTGGAGATTCTTTAGATAATGTTCCAATTACCAACAAAGCAAGTTAACCTTTGTTTTCTCTAGCTAGACCTACCCACCTGCAGTGGATCAGTTACTGAGCTCAGAGATACTAGATAGATTTGCATTAGACACCTGCACAAGAATACTTCCTAAAGAGATTAAACTATATCTATAAGAGAAGGTGGCTAGGGTGATAATGGGAGGTCTATTTGACTGGATTTGGAAGCTTGAAATATGAAGTTGGAGGTATATGTAAAATACACAAAAGGAGTAATAAGGCTATAATTGTAATAAATTTTCCTGAGAATATTCACAAGCATTGTCTGGATCTTAGTGGGGAAAGTGAACCATTATTGTACCAGGCTTTTGGGTGGCAGGGCACCAACCAGATCCCAAATCATAAAACAAAGACTTCTTATTAGTTGTAAATTCCCAGCCATAGTTTAGCTTATTCATAGCCAGCTTTTCTAACTTAAATTATCCTGTTTCTCTTCTTATATATTTTGCCTCTGGGGTTTTTACATTTCTTTATTCTATATGCCTTTTTTACTTTGTAGCTGGCTGTGTGGCTAGGTGGCTGGTCCGTGACATCTCCCTCTCTCTCCTTTTCACCACTTTTCTTTCTTCTTTGGAACCTAGATTTCTCCTCCTGTTTATTCTTTCTGCCCACCAGCCCTGCCTATCCTTTCTCTGCCTAGCTATTGGCTGTTCGGCTCCTCATTAGGCCATCAGGTGCTTTAGTGAGGAGGGTAAAGAGCTGCACCATATTGTTACAAAATTAAACACACATCCTTATATCATTAAACAAATGTAGCATAAACAAAAAGTAACAAACCTTTACACACAGCCGGGAGGTGGTGGCGCACGCCTTTAATCCCAGCACTCGGGAGGCAGAGCCAGGCGGATCTCTGTGAGTTCGAGGCCAACCTGGGCTACCAAGTGAGCTCCAGGAAATGCGCAAAGCTACACAGAGAAACCCTGTCTCGAAAAACCAAAAAAAAAAAAAAACCTTTACACAGTTAAATATTCCACAGCATAAACAAATCTAATACATCTTTGCTCAGTTAAAAAAATATATTCCACAAAAATTTAGAAATGGCTTTTTTATTAAGAGATTTTCTATTCATTTTACATACCAACCACAGATTCCCCTGTCCTCTCTCCTCCCACCCCCCAGCATTCCCCCAACCCTCCACTTTCTGGTGTCATCCAAGGCAAGGTCTCCCGTGGGGAGTCAGCAGAGCCTGGTACATTCAGTTGAGGCATGTCCAAGCCCCTCCTCCCTGCACCAAATGGCTTTTTTTCTAGAAGATTGTAGGATTACTAGTTGCACCTACAATTAAAATTCTAATCCCCAAACAATAAACATCATTCTTTTATTTCATGGCAGTCAGACCTACACAGGGAAAAGAGTTTGGCCAAGACAACTATGGTGGTTTTTGGAACATACTTGCACAGACAGAGGCATTCCACAGAGATAGATAGCTCTATGATCAGAATCATAACAATTGAGAGAACTGCGAAGGATTTGTAAGAAAAAAACCAGATTTGTGCAGAACTATGTGCTTCCTCAAAAATGAGAAAAATCAGTTTTCAAGCAAAATCTCCTGTGAAATTACAAACCAGTGATCAATTTTATTCCCCATTAATAAATGCATTGCATCTTAAGAAATAATATAATTTTAAGGATAGAGTAATTAACAACTGCTCAGCAAGCTTTTGTCATGTGAATGTACTGTGCTACTCTGACTGAGTTACATGTGTTACATGAGAAGAGAGGCACATGTAATCCAGAGCCATTAACAGGGTCTATTGACCACTGGAAACCAGGAAAACAAAAATAGTTCCATAGTATGCCTGCGTCAGAAAACATGGAGTTCGGAGGTGTAGGTCTATAAGTTAATAAAATATTACAAGGATGCATTTGGACAAATATTTAGAAGGCTGATGTACTGGAAGCAAATAGATATTGTTCTGAGACTAAAGATTGAAGATTTTCTCTGAAAATTACATTTATAAACATATTCAGAATCAGGGAGGTAATACAGAGTTGAGGGTGTCACGTAACTCAGATTTGAAGGATTTCATCAAGACACCTCCAACCAGCAAAACTGAAACAGGACAATTATTTATTATTGTCATTAATTTTATCTGTATGAGTGTTTTGCTTCTATGTGTGTGTCTCTGTACCATATGTATGCTGTACTCTTGGAGACCAGAAGACATTGGATATCCTGGGACTGGAGTTACAGATGGTAGTGTGCCACCTTTTGGGTGCTGGGAATTGAACCTGGGTCCATCTGGAAGAGTAGTCAGGTGAACTTTACCTCTTAGCCATCTCTCCAGCCACAGAAGCTGACTTTGAAGATGCTATGTTGATACTTTGAGGAAAAATCACGTAGGCTTCCAGGAAAAACAACAACAGCCTGTTGCTCCTTTACATGGCAGAAAATCTGCTTCTTTGTTTGCTTTGGAGTGTCAGAAGTCTGGCTAACTTACAAAGAACAACTGAAAATCATGAAGTCACCAGGTCAGGACTCATCCCTTTTAGGGGCATCAATAAAATTTTCTCATTTTACTTCCAAATTTTCTACCCAGAGCCATCTCTGAATTTGTTGTTTGTTTTTTCATGTAACAACAACAAAAAAACATAAAAATGCTCTTGATCACAGCCATTAGTGAATGAATATACATGAGTTGACCTCAATGAAGGCTTGCTTCACTTGCTTGGGAAGATATTCCTTGTGATTGATCCACTTGGATATTATTTGGGATTCTCCTTAACTGCTGCCAGCAATCCTCTGCCTAGTTTCCTGGTTATAACTACTAGCTCCCTAAGGTGTTGAATCAAAAATACCAAAAGGTCATTAGTGGATGTACACCAGGAAAGAAATCCTTACCTTGATGGCTTTGATTATCAACAGCCTAGAAGAAAAATCATAGTTTTCAAATGGGCAGTAGGGCTATATGTGTATGCAAATGGGATGTTATGACCTGAGGGTAGTGAAGAATTTAGCTTTAATGAAATTATAGATTTTTTTTAACAAAATCTATCAAAGGAAATAGAAGGGTGCTTAATGTGATTTGGATTTTAAATTCACCCCATGTATTGGGTGTGGGTATATTCAATCTGAGAAACTGACTGGAAATCCAGTTAAGGCACGTAACAGAAACTAAAAGAAATCACTTTAAAAAACTTCATTCATATTTCAAAGTTAGAACTAGAAGACTAAAGAGCTCACCCAGCATATGTATTGTAATGAGAATAATTAAAATGAAACTCTTCTAGCTTCATAGTATAGTGAAAGTGACCATTTGGAGCTAGTAAAAATAATCATGAAGGTCTAATAACCATGGTTAGTAACATTGATGATGTTTAAGTAGGGATTCCTACAAGACTGAATGCATAAATGTCAATATTCTGAGTTATAAAGGATATTCCAACAACTTTTAAATCAATAAAATTATTCAAAGTTTTTATCTTCCAGAAGGAAATAAAAAATTAAAAAAAAAAAAACAGATTGAACTACCTAAAAAATGAAGTGACATAATTCATCAACACAAATGACACAAGAAAAGAATGACTATGAGAATTAGAAAAAAATACCAATTTACCCTAGGACAAGAAAAACTGTATCAGGCCCTGCAAGATTATCGGAATAGTGTCAAACTTTAATTAGCCTTAAATTCACAGTAAAAAATAAGAAATTCTTTAAATTAGAGATAGAACTTTTATCTCAAGAGGTTAAAGAAGAAAGAATTATTCCCTATCCTCACCCTAGATGGAGGGAGGCAAATAGTGGATATAAAAGCAGAAATTAGTGCGATGAAAAAGAAAAAGAAAAAGAAAAGCACTGTGAACAATAGAGGAAATTATCAGCGGCAAATTCAATGCCTTTAAAGTGTAACAAAATCAATTAAGTATTAAAAGGTAAAGAAGACAAGAGAAGTATTAGGGACTACTAATGTCAGAAATTAAATCATGATTTATTATAAATTATATGGAAATAACAAAATTAGTCTGAGGATACTATACATACCTTGTACCAGTGACTTTGATAATTTAGATATGTTGAGATTTATAGGAATGAAAATCTAAGACAGTTTAATGCAAACAAAATAAAATTGATTTGTGATTAAAGACCGTTTTCACAAAGATAACTCTAGGTCAATATAGCTTTTACTTTTAAATCATACAAAAATAAAGAGAAAGTACACAAGTTCTTTTAGGAAATAGGAAGTTAGTTGCATTTTTCAAGTTCCAACATGTTCTTGGTCTCAAACTGTGGCAATGATACTGTATGTCATGCTATTTACATATGAAGATGCTTTATTCCACTTCAAGGCAATAGTGCCAACTATACAGTTTATACTGAAACAGTTACCTGCCTTATTAAAAAAAAAAGACTTTATCCCATCTTGAGACGATCTATTTTAGAAGAAATTTATTCGAGATACTGTAAGAAATTAAATGTGAAAGACAAAATTTGTATAGACTTTAGAAGATAAGCTTGAAATCATCTTTATTACATGGGGGGTAAATAAAATTTCTTAACTCCTTAATAAAGGTTAATCGCAAAGCAAATGAGTATGGTAACTACATCAAAATCAGGAACAGTTAATCCAATATCAGCATAAAGAAAGGGGCAAAACCAATTAAGAATAGATAGGAAACACTTGATATGTGTACTTATGACAACTGATGAGATTACCATTCTATCAACAGCCTAAATCTAAAGTCTCCAATAGGGATCTTGATGTTTTACATCTTATAGAATTGGATACGTATAATTTCTTACTGAGGATGGAAGTGGAAGTTTCAACAGGACATTTACAGTCAGATACAAGATATACAGAAAATGTTAGGAGCATGAATTTCTGGGCACAGTCATCCAAGTCAAGTGCAAACAGCAAGCATGTCAACTGTGAAAACAATGGATAAAGGGATCATGATATGCTGATGAAATTTGTCAATACTGTAAATATACAATTATGTTGCACAAAACCTGAAAATTAAGGAACAAATGTATATGTAAAGGCAATGGGATACTGGAACATCTGATCCTTTCTTTCAATTTAGCCAAGTCTAAAGTTGTTCTAAAATTTGTATCAGATAGAAAATTCACACAGAAAATCACAGAAAAACAAAATAAAAAACAAGAAACCTGGAGTCAAAAGTAGTTCTCCTGATAATTACATCATAACACAACAGCTTGTCTGTATAGCCTTAAGAAACATACTTAATCATTTTTTGTTTCAAAGCTAGTTTTAAATATGACACAATAGTGCTCATTATTTGTCTGAGTGCAAGTAACCATTTGTTCCTTTGACCATTCACTGTGCCCTAAGCATTTCTAAGCACACGTTGTATGTTTCCTGACATTTCTACTACCCTAGAGCTTTTCCTTTCTCAGAATGTCACATAGTGGGAATCGCACAGTCTGCAGCATTTTGAGTTTGACAGCCGCCACAAAAATATGCATTGAATTTCACCCATTTTCCCAATGTCTTTTCATAGCATAGTCACCTGCATCTTCCAGTGTTGTGTAATAAAATATCTGTCTTCCTAGATGTGTCAGAGATGATCATCAAGGGGCTACTTAAGGAACAATAGAAAATAATTAAATGTCAAAAAACGATAGGCCTGATTAAATAATTCTTTGTAAAGAGACTCTTCCAATAGATAAAAGAAAATAAAAATGACAAACATTGAGAGGGAAGGGAGGAGGAGGAAGAGGGGATGAGAATGATAAATGAGTAGAAAGATATGTGGAGGGCAAGAAGAAGAAAAGAGAGATCTCAACTTGGATCAAGAAAATGGTGATGCAGCAGTATCCAAAGTGAAATGTGGGCATATGACATATTTTAGAAACTAAAGATAATTATGCATCACATTCCTATATCCCCAAACCTGACTACGATAACAGGTAAGTTTCATTAAATACACGAGCAAATATTTCGGAACTTAAGACTATCAATAGTAAAATGATGATAAAACTATTGAAAAAAATCTGTTTTTCTTTTAGTTTTACATAAAAAAAAGATGAACACGGCTTGCTTGGATTACTTTAAAATACCTTCACAGCCAAACTTGACAGTACAGTCCAATAGTCCTACCTCCCAGAATGCTAAGGCAAGAGGATTTAAATGACAAGAACATCTGGGCTACCTATTCAGACTGTCTGAAAATCCAAAGCCAAATGCAAAGCAACAACCAATCAAACACAAACACAAAATTTTCAGAAAGTTAGGTACAAATAATCTCTTTGATAATTCACATCCACACTGTTTTGAGTAGGACTACATCTTCTAAACATGCCTCCTAGGATAACACATAATACTCACAAGAGTGTTTTTAGTGAGACTCATTGCATATTGGCTGCTAAAGGCACTGTGAAACCATGACTACCTTTTTCAAATAATGCAAGAATAAACCAACTTCAAGAAATCAATCAATATTCAGATGATCTCTTTTCCTTATTCTGTCAAAATGTTCCTTCAGCCTGAAAATGTAGAAGGGCAAATTGGAAAATGAGAACGGATTCTTGACCATCATAGGCTGAAACAAATCCTGCTGTCTTACTTTCTACCTATGAATAGTAGTGCTCCCATGAGTCCACCAAGTTTCAAAGACTGTGGGGAAAGGCTAAGAAATACAGTGCATGCCTGAGAAACCATTCTCCAGTAAGCTTCTAGTATAGGGAAGGGTCAATAAAATCTTTTTGGTGGTGGGGGTGAGGTGGGGAAATATAGGCATTTCCATTATACCAACACCAAAATGACTGGATATTGGAACTAATTTATGTACCCTGTACCCTTGACCACAATAGTCATTAGTGATTTATTGACAAATGACTGAACCTTTTCTAATCAGCTTTGATTTTAGTGCTTTCTGTCACTGTCTTTGGATGCAAATTTGTTAACTGGTGGATACATTCTTGGGAGAATACAGTTCTAAGCACCACTCAAAGCCTCAAGTACAAAAAAGGCAAATCCTGTCTGAAAATGGAGCAAACTAATGAAGATGGAAAACAGAGAGATGGGTCCCAATATTAAACAGTATTGGTGACTTGAATCAAGCCTATTTATCAACACCTGACCAGGCCTTGTATGTTTAATTAGGTGAGTTAAATTTGCATTGGAATTCATCTGGTGGAGAAAAATTATTGATTAATTCCCAGCTAAACATATTCTTATGCAAAAATAAGTAAGAATTCAAACTGAAAAGTTAACAAACTTGAAAGATAACTGAGAACACAAACTCCTATTAACTTTTAAAATTATTTTTAATGATAGGGTTGAACATATTTTTATGGAATAATTAAATGAAGCTGATTAACATTAGCTCATATGCTTATTATTTTTTTAATGATGAGAACACTTGGAATTTACCATCTTAGTCATTATGAATGTTCAATGTGAGGCTATAAATGATTATGTGTGTATATATGTATATACATATATGTGTATATATAATACATATATATATATTGTATATTGTGCTTCATTTTTATCCAAAAATGTGCCTTTCACTAAAATCTGCCTTGCAAACTTTCACAATAAAGTCAGGTACCAAACTGATTACTTATGAAATAGACTTGAATATTTCCTGATGAAATATAGTTAGTTCTTAATAAAATTATTTTTTCAGGGAGAATTTGGAAGACCCAAGTCATAAATTAAGATGGACTCACGTCTTTCTTTCAGAGAATAATTCTTCAACATTTCCCTGAATTTTATTCACTATTGCTTTTTCTCCTTTATAGGGATAATTTCATTCTTTATGTTTTCCTAACAAATGATCCACTTTTTGGAGATTTCAAATGCATGAGCACAGAACTTACTAAGTATTCTCTCATAATTATTGCATTGTGATGTCTTTGCAAAATTTCAGCTATAGCTCCTGTTATTTTTTTTCCTAGTGTTTTGTCCTTTTGTTCTCCATGTTTCCTGATTAGCTACATTAGAGCTGCATAACACAGCCTTGTCCCTCTGTAACCCCTGTTTAGCTTATAGGAAGCAGAAATGATCAAGTTGCAGAATCTTAGTTGTTTATTGATATCATTCCATTGCCTATCGCACAGAAGTCTGTCGTAAGCTTTGGCCAAGCCTCATTTTCCCATTTCCTTGGGAAATTGAGTAGTCACTGGCCTTTACCTTTAACTGACCTTTTTTGGAGCGGCTATGAAATAAAGTATAATCTTCATCCATTCATTAATTCTGCAAAACTCCATAGTATTTAAATTTACTTCATAACATCTCAATGGCTAGTATGCATGAACACAAAAATATAAAATACTAATTTTTGTTTTCTAAACAGGAAAGCATCAAGTGCTTATCACAAGATCTGTGGATATAAGTAAACAGAGGCAGTGAGAAATGAAGGGATATAGGAAAGGAAGGAAAGAGATAGGAAGAGTATAACCAAGGCAATAGGAAAAGCAGACAGCAAGCTGAGCAGTCATCATTAAACAGTCCACACACACACACACAAAAAAAGCTTGTTGCCTTTCAGACCCGTAAAGATATACAACTCAGACAGAAATGTAGATTGCATTTAGATACGAAGGGAATCTGTTTAAATATTTCTAGTTTAACTGAGTTACTTTTCTCATTTGCCAATTAGGTCTCTTTTATGTTAACATTAAGTGTCTTACAATCTATCATATTAGCATTTGGGCCTTCACATCAGTGGTACTCATAGCATTCAGATAACCACCATGTCTAGCGGGGCAGATGCTGCCTGTGGACATCCACTAGGCTCTGCTGTTACATGCACACACACAGCTGAATAGCAACCCAGAGTTTACCTCCGACACACAGAGGACACTGATTCCCCACCTCCAAATTATATTGTACATACATTTTTTTTAGATTAATGCTTTTCTTTATATATACCCAAATTTCTCTTTTTCTATGCTCATTCTGGAAAATTTTACTGATTTTCTTCTCAAATTGCAAAGACTCAGTATGTGGCTAAACAGCCCGTTAAATTGTACAATCTCTGAAGAAGGAAAAATTTTTCCACCATTTCTTTCTGTCTATTGATAACTGAAATCCCATATTTGAAATGCGTTGCCATGATTTTTTTTTATCTCAGTGAGCCGTGAGATTTAACACATTCATGCTTCTGGATGACCCAAGTTTTGTTCAAGAGGTACATTTTGATTTTTCACAAATACTTCAATTGTCTTTTAATTAGAGAGTCAAATTTCCTTTTTTATCTGTTGCTGGCATCAAGGAATCACCTTTAAAATTGACTTTGAGACTGTTGAGGGAGTTTTGTTTTTTCCTTAATGCAATAAATTATTTTAATGTTTTGTAGTCTAGAGTGCATTAAGAGTGCATGGGATATGAAAATAGAGCATAATTCTTTCAAGTTTCACTCAAATACCCATTTTTATTTTTCCCTTATGTTAGCATGTTAATTTTTATGATTTTAAAATGCATTTCACTGTATTTATGTGTTCCTACATGTGTACACACACACGCCTGTGGAGGCCATCAGAGGGTATCAGGTCCCCTGAACTTGGAGTTATGAATGGATTTCAATGTGAGCCCAATGTGAACCTAGGATTTCACAAGGACCCCACTGCAGGAGCAGCAAGTGCACTTAATTTCTGCACAGTCATATCTCCAGCCCCACATCAAAAATGCCTACAGTGCTAAGTGTGCAGCTAGAAGACAGCATTTCACAGACTCCCTCACAGCCTAGAGCGCTTAGCATCAGTTAATCTTAGAGAACAAAACAGAAAGTGAAATTATGTTTGATTCTGAATTATAACAAATGCTAATTGATGAGACTTGGATAATCAGCAGTGAGATTTCTTAGATGAGCAAAGGGATTCTATGTTCTCTCTCTCTCTCTCTCTCTCTCTCTCTCTCTCTCTCTCTCTCTCTCTCTCTCCCTCTCCTTCCCTCCTTCCCTCCCTTCCTCCCTTTTCTCTTTTCCTTCCTCCCTCTTTTCCTCTGTCCATCTGTCTATCTGTGAAGTTCATCATCTTTATTTTCTAGTCATGGTCCCTGTGCTTAATCACCTGTCGACTAGGGGATCTACGTAACTTCCAGTTCCTTATTTTCCACTGTCAGAGGTAATCGTAACTGCTCTTAAGGGTGTATGGGTGCAGACTGCTCTAACTGCTTCCAAGATGGAAAAAGGGCGATGAAGGTACATAGGGCAACAGATAGAGTGCCTCAGAGGAAGTTCAGTCTAAGTAACCACAATAAAGTGATATAGAGAGCAGAGTCCCAGAACGCAAGTCAACCATTCAATGACAGTGTGCATCCTTGGAGCATGCTCTGTGAGTGAGGTAGCATTTGTAATATATAAAAATGAGACTGTTAGTACCACTATAATTCCTTGTGTGATCATAGTTAAGAAAATAGTGGGCCAGTTTTGCCCTTATTAGGGGAAGACAAAAGGCAAGAAAGTCCTTCCTTGCTGTGCAGCATTAACAAGGCTGGTGATTTCTTTGTTACCGCTATTCACTACAAGTTGTACAAGATGTGGACCCCAGTGAAGATTGTTTGTTTGATTTAAGAGCTAATATGACTTTCACTGGCCAGCATAAGTTCAGATACTGGCCACTGGGTCTCTTTGAGGGGAACATTAGTAGAGAAAGTTAATGAGGAAAATCCATTACACTATGATTAGTATAAATCTTCTTTAGTAAAGTGAATAGTGATAGTGCAGCTGAGTAGGCCATGTATCAGAGCCCTGTAGATGGATAAGGTCATAGAAACAGTGTTCTCTATAACTACATTATATAAGTTTTATTTGATAGATGAAAATGTAACTATGTAATTAGCCATTTGTTATATCAGGCTTCTTCTGCACGAGGATCTGAACATCTGGAAATTTTGTAAGAGAATTCAGTCAAAGTAATTGCCTCATTTGCAATACTCTCCCAATAATAGACATCCCTGCTCATGTACCTGATGTAATGTCCCAAGAAAGGGGAAAGTGTGGGCCAAAACTGAGTAAAATTCATATTCTATTTGTTGAGATTACATTTAGATGTCAGCATCTGGTTGAAAATCTAAAAGAGAAATATAAGCCCACCAGATTTTTGAAAATATTTTTGTAGGCTTATATAGCAATATCTAAGAGGCACTTAAATATTCTGAATAATTTCACCAAACCCCATGTTTGTTTATTTTTTGGTGCTTTTTGTTTGTTTTTGTCAAGAAATAATCATTAGTTAGAAATGGTTGTTCAATAACATCTCATAAGTTTTAGTACAACATCTGAAGACTGTAGTCCCTTAGACAGTTAAAGAAACACACTGGCAAGTTTAATCCTGGCTATACATTCCTGCTGAGTGCTTAAGGCAGTATAGGCAGCCAAAATTCATCATTTTCTTTCAGAAGTACCTTGGGATTGGAGGAACCTCTGGCTCCTCTAGTCTTTCCTTTGTCGGTTAGTCCATCTATGCTGGAATAATTCGAAGGACTTGCTTGACCCTTCTTTCACTTAGAAGTGTGGAGGAAACTTTTTCTTTTTGTTGACCTTCTCTGTGTAGACTGAACAAGGGTTAATGTCCATTCTGAGATATCTCCATGGAATCCTGGAAAAAGAAAATAGATGATTCCTCACAGTTACAGTACATTTTGGGAGCTGTGCCACACTCTACTGGGTCTTAGTTGACCTTGGAGGATAAGGGGAAAGTATTCACTATTTCAGTCTTCCTGACTACATCAGTATAGTCCATCAGGTATGATAATTGAATACCCAGAAGGTAGGTTTTACCAGTTTGGTAATTTTAATGAAGGTGTAATATTTAGGAAAACCTTGAGCAGAAATTAAGCACTTTAAACTGAACCTTGATTAAACTCACATTTTTTAAAGCCAGTGCCTAAGTGTTACATTTTACATATCTTAAATAACTTATTCTGACCCTTGTGATTTGCATAATCTTTTGAGCTTTTTATTTTCATTTTGAAAAAGAAAATCTAGCCATTTTCACCTTTATCCACAACTTACTTTTCTACTAAGAATATTTTTTTTTTATTTTTACATCCTCAAATCTTACTTTTAAAAAATAAGCATACGATCTAGCAACATCAACAAATAAAATTACCATCTGCTGTGAAAATTTGGGGTGGGGGAATTAAACAATTTCTAGTCTGTCTTCCTAAGGCCTGCAATGCAAGCCGAAGTTTTGGCTTTACCCAAACTCACTCTGGTGGACCAATAAATTTGGAAGGATTATTTACAGAACATAAGGAGCAAATGACAGACACCTCCTGAAAGTAACCACTCTACAAAGTTTGTACCCTGTATATGCTGTAGAATATTTGTACCCTGTGTGATGATGCATTTGCTGTGATTGTTGTTTAAAAAAAAAAAAGCTGAATAGCCAATTGCGAGGCAGAAGGTATAAGTGGGATTTCAGGCGAGAGAAATGAAGAAGAGGAGGAATTGAGGAGACGCCAGCAGACATGGACACGAAACAGGAGATGCAAGAGAGAAGAGAGATAATGCCATATGATAGAATGTAGATGAATATAAATGGATTAATTTAAGTCATAAGAGCTAGTTCAGAACAAGCCTAAGCTATAAGCTGAGCTTTTATAATTAATAAAAAGTCTCTGTGTCAATATGTGGGAGATGGCTGGTGGGTCAGAGAAAGACTCATAACATGTATATCAATATTTTGGTATTGATTTGGATAGCTTCCTCATAACATCATCAGGCCCCCTTTCCTTAGCCTTTAGAGCTTAGCTATTCTAATCCCTCCCCAAGACCACCAGGCCATGTGCAAGTAAAGCAGAATTGCATGCAAGCTGGGTACAGTGGCTGGACACTCAGGTAAGGGTGCATTGACCCTGCCCATCCTCCCTCCTCTGAAAGAACACTTTCAGTCAGCAAGCTTAGCTGTGCTGTGTTTTTGTTTTTTACAGGCATGGGTTAGTTTCTAAAGATGACAGTTGCTTGGTTTGGAAGAGAGTGTGCCAAAATTCCTTAATAAGGCAAAATTGAGTCCAAACTACACATATATAGATATATGTGTGTGTGTGTGTGTGTGTGATAATATACCAAATTAGAAATAACCCATACATACAGAAAACTTGCATTTTAGCAAGAGCTTTAACACATTTATCAAAAAGACCTTAAGGTGAAAGAATACCCTCTAAAATAAAGGTGGAAAAGAAAGCATACAGAGCCAAAAATCCTTCATGTTAACCATGTAATTGCAGTTTTAGATGCTAGAAGACATTTATTTCCCTTTGTTTGAACTAGGATAAAGAACTGTACAGTCCATGAATTGAAAGTTATTTTCTCTCCCTCTAGTCCCAACTTGAAATTGACCAGGGGTTTTGCTTGTGGGACCCTCTCATAAAAAAAAAAAAAGAACTCCAGACTTCCCTAATTTTATCAAAGATCCAAAGAAATTAAATTACTATTTTTTTCAATTGTTTTCTTTTGGTCAATTCAGAAAATGATCTACCCTAACTGTGCTTTTAGTTCTGAATGCATGTAAGTAGCAGACAAAGAGAAACAGCAAATGCAGAAGGAAACTTCCTCCAATGTTTTTAACTTCCCCTAAAATTCAGCTACAGAAACCCATCAACACTGTTACATTGGAGTTACTTGTTGAGAAACTTCTACACAAAAAGTCCTTTCCATGAATAAGCATTCCTTTAGCTGTTTTACTGTAGACAGCTCCATATAATAAAATAAACAATATTAATCTATGCTGGAAATACTTCAACCACTCACTGTCCTTAAAGGAGCAATGCCTTCATTCTCTGGCTGATTAGTTGTTCTAATTTTCCTTGTCACAGTCAGGGGGACATCCTGACCCAGGACAGGGGTTTTGGAGGACATTGAGATGAAGATGAATAAGTCAAAAGTGTAAGGACCAAATGCCTTCTTCAGAGGAAATGTAGCCAGTACAGGATAAGTTATCAGTCTAATACATAAGGGCATTTGCTTCTCTGTAAAACTGAATTCAGTGCTTCTCCTGAACAGGAAACTTGCTGTTGAGTCTCATAAAAATCATTTGGAGCCAAGGTATCGGTCTTCCTTATCACCTGCGTATAGTTGTCCAAGAAAGTTTTATCTGCCAGATCTCATTTTGGGAAAAAGGTTTGACAAGAGACAGAAAACATTTTCTTTCTTTTAGAGTGCTATAATAAGAGAAAGAACATTTGTCCCTGACCCCTGGTTTCTTTAAACTTCATAAGGTCATCATGTGTGACAGTCTGTACTCATGATTGAGCCAGCAGATGTACCTGTCTTTACTGGAGTCTAAGTTGAGATCTCTACTGACTAGTTTTGGTGTGACACCCCACTTGAAAGTCTGTACTCAGACAAGATCGGGCACGTCAGGGTGGTATGGCCGTAGAAAAGAGAGGGAGAACAAGGAATAGGAGACCATGGTAAATGAAGACCATGGGGAGGAAGCAGAGAGCTAGGGAGGCCCATGGAGATCCACAAAGATACCCCCACAAAAGACTGCTGGCAATGGTCAAGAGACGGCAGGAACTGACCTACTCTGGTGATGGGATGGCCAGACACCCTGTTAGTTGTGCCATAAACCCCATCCAAGGAAGGTCTGAGGAATCTGGATGCAGACATCCACGGCTGGGCCCCTGGTGGAGCACTGGGAGTCTAATTAGTGAGAAAGAAGAGGGTTTATATGAGCGAGAATTGTTGAAGCCAAGGTTCGATAAAGCACAGGGACAAATAACCAAATGAATGGAAGCACAGGATCTATGAACCAAAGGCTGAGGGGCCCCCAACTGGATCAGGCCCCCTGAACAGGTGAGACAGTCATTTGGCTTGATCTGTTTGGGAGGCAGCTATGTGTTGGTGCCGGGTCCTGGGCTAGTTGCATGAGTTGACTGTTTGAATCCTGGGACCTATGCAGGGACGCTTGGCTCGGTCTGGGAGGCGGGGACTGGACCTGGCTGGACTGAGTCTACCAGGTCGATCCCGGTCCTCGGGGGAGACCTTGATCTGGAGGAGGTGGGAATGGGGGGTGGAGTGGGGGGAGGGGGAGGGGGGCGAGAGTGGAGAACAGGGGAATCTGTGGCTATTATGATGATCTAAATGATGTTGTAAAATAAATTTACTTAAAAAAAAAAAAAAGAAAGTCTGTACTCATCTTTACTCCCAGTCAGTGTATGTGTGCATGTGAATTGGTTATTAAATATTCTCAGGTTTAAGGTGGAAACTCGAGCTGTTGGGCGCCATTTGTTGTTGGAGGGCTTCTCTCCAGGTTCCCCAAGCCCTGCAGTCCCACAATCCACGTATAAAATAATCACTCAGACGCTTATATCACTTATAAACTGTATGGCCGTGGTAGGCTTCTTGCTAACTGTTCTTTTATCTTAAATTAACCCATTTTTATAAATCTATACCTTGCCACGTGGCTGGTGGCTTACTGGCGTCTTCACATGCTGCTTCTCTTGGTGGTGGCTGCAGTGTCTCCCCCCAGCCTTCCGCTTCCCAGAATTCTCCTCTCTCCTTGTCCCACCTACTTCCTGCCTGGCAACCTACTTCCTGCCTGGTCACTGGCCATCAGTGTTTTATTTATATATAGAGCAATATCCACAGCACTTCCCCTTTTCTTCTTTTTTTAAAAAGGAAAGTTTTAACTTTAAAATGGTAAAATTACATATAACAAAACAATTACCGAGCAAGAATTATAGTTACAATATTAAAGAAGATGTCCTATCTATCTTATATGTGTGAGTTTAAGGTTTTATGTCTAACTTATCTTTTATCATAACTGAGGAAATTACAACTATCTAGTTTTCAACCACATCAAAGACCTGAGAAGGAACATAATGGTACCTGAGAAATGGTAGATGGATGCAAGCAACTTTCGGGAATCTTGCAAAAGTAGACCAAGACAGCTGGCAGCCTGGACAGTCACCTAATGTTTCTCAGCATTGTTGGTGCATTCAAATTGGCTACAGGCCTAGAGTCTCTGACAGACCATTTTTAGAAGCAGGAATTCTGAGAGACCATCTTACCCTGTCTTGGCAGAGTACAGTGGTCGCTTTCCTTGTGTCCTGCTTGTCCAGAAAGGACAGCATTATATTTGTACTGTCAGCCATCAAGGCAAGGGCAGTTCTTTGCCCAGTAGGCCATTTTGTGCCAAGAAGACAAACTTCCCAATGGAAATGTCTTAGAAGCCCAACATTCTCTCGGGATCAAATTGGTGCAGCCAGGAGCAATTGTGTCTCATGTCAACAGAATTCTAAGTTATTTAAATGCCATATTCTCTAGGTCTATGAAGTGTTTGAAGATTACCTATCTATCTGATATATATCTATGTATACCTAGAAAACTTAACTAACATGGCTACAGATAGGATTATCATAGATGACTAATTATTAATCTATTATTTAATTATCCATTACAATTTTAAATGAGTTACATAAACATAATACCTCAAACAAGAATAGAAATATATATATATATATATATATATATATATATATATATATACAGTATAACAAAATTAACTTTAAGTTTGTATCAATAAACTAAAATTTATACCAATGTAAAACATTTTAAACATAAACTAAAATCTATACCAATGTAAAACATTTTAAACAAGTTGTTCTTTAAAAGTAGGTTCATTAATCTACCCTTTTATCTTATCATCTCCATATCCTCCTATATATCTAATCATATCCCCTTTTTCTTTTTTAGAAAGAGATCACATTTATAATCAACCTGTTTTAAATAAAAATATTGGTTTTTCTCCGTCCCACACCAGAGGGCTCTTCTGATTTGGGACACAAGAATCTCTTAACCATTTTTTTTAAAGCAATATGTCTGGGTTTAGAGGGGGAGTGAGCCAATTCCACCTCTAAAGCCAGCTTGGTATATTTGGGAATTTGGGCGTAGCATCTCTTACTACTTCCTGTTGGAGGGGGGCGCTGTATCTTATGGGGACGCAAAGGAAATTTTAAGCCTATGGGGTAGTCCTTGAGGCTGTATTGTGTGAACCAGTTGCCTTGAAACCGCTCTGGATGTTGGATCATCTGGGCCATGGTGTCACCGGAGGCCTTTCAGGGGGTCTTGTCTGGTGAAACCTGATGTATCTTAATCTGGAACAAATCCACAGCCTCTGGCTTTCTGTGGAAACAAAAGCAAAACCTCTTTTCCAAAGTAACATATCCTTATATCCAAATTTTGAAGTCAAGGTACCTTTCAAATATACATTTTGGCATAACTCAACAGCTTTTGTAATCAAATGTTTTTCTTCAGTTACGAATATCAAAGAGAACATAATCCAGATTCTCTGTGTGGTAGCCATCTTTACGTGGCTTATTTTTATATTACCTTGAACTTATTGGTTTAAACTGCACCATTTTAAAACTGAAACGGCGGTGTGGCTGCTGGCTCCGCCCACTTTAGCTTCCCAACATGGCAGTGGTACGTTTTCTGCCAGCTCTGGGAGTCATCAAGTCTCAGAAATAGTGGGTCTAAGCTTTTATCAAAGCAGCGTGTAGCCCAGAAACCTTTTTTTTTTTTTTTTAAATACTAGTAAAGACTAAATCTACTACACAGCGTAATGTGCCGCTGGCAGACGCCTCATTCCCGCCATACTGCCGGTCAAACGCACATGCCAGGAACCCGCCAGTGTTCAAACCCGCGTTTTGCGGCATCTAGCTGCCCATATGAGACAAGAAGCAGGAACCTGGTTTTGGCTCTCTTTAGAATTGGTTATTAAATATTCTCAGGTTTAAGGTGGAAACTCGAGCCGTTGGGCGCCATTTGTTGTTGGAGGGATTCTCTCCAGGTTCCCCAAGCCCTGTAGTCCCATAATCCACGTATAAAATAATCACTCAGATGCTTATATCACTTATAAACTGTATGGCCGTGGTAGGCTTCTTGCTAACTGTTCTTTTATCTTAAATTAACCCATTTTTATAAATCTATACCTTGCCACATGGCTGGTGGCTTACTGGCTGGCGTCTTCACATGCTGCTTCTCTTGGTGGTGGCTGCAGTGTCTCCCCTCAGCCTTTCTGCTTCCCAGAATTCTCCTCTCTCCTTGTCCCACCTACTTCCTGCCTGGCAACCTACTTCCTGCCTGGTCACTGGCCATCAGTGTTTTATTTATATATAGAGCAATATCCACAGCAGGTGATGATACTTTTTTTTCTTTTAAATTTGACATCAGTGTTTATTAGAGTCTCCATACCCATCCTGCAGTTCTTAGTCAGTTAAAATGGGGGTGGGGTAGGGGGAGGTCTCATAGGTAAAGGGAACATTGGACACAAGGAATTTTGGTGGGCTTTCCTTCTTGTTCACAGACAAGTTCCATGGATTGAGAAAAACACTAAAGTTTTCTTCCTAAGAACTTGGAGTTTTACATGCTCCAGTTTTCCAGGAGGCAAGCTAATGGGGACCCTGGAGGAGTCTTCTGTCATCATCTGCAAAGCACAACAAATATTAGGGGAAACCAAAGGATGGTAGCTTAGTACTCCTCAGCCCAATATCCAGACAGGACATCTCCTGGCCAGTAGTGGTGGGCATGATTCAAACACCCTAGGAATGGTTCCCAGTGTGAGACTGATTCACACTTCCCCATTTCTGCAGTACAGTCCCTGCCAGGTCAGTTTTTGCTTATACCCTAAATGTCATTAGTATCCTTCTAACCTCATCACAGGGTAGATAAAAGTGAAAAGCCCTGAACTATAAGAGATAAGACACTAGTTCCCACTAAGAGTATCTGATGAGAATCAACCAGTCAAAAAGGCCAAATCCTTTGTCTGTTGAAAGCTACATACACTATGGCTTAAGGTCCTATTGTTCACACTGATGTAAACTCGTGTTTCACGCAGAGGGGAGTGGGATCCTGCATATATCCAACAGTAGTCAGGACAAGCAATAACAAGAGAGAAAACACCAGCCCTCAGCCTTGCATAAACTCTGGTAGCTTCTAGCTGGTCACGGGGGAGAGGAAGGGTACGTATTGTTCCAGGTCAAAGGAAAGGGAAGAAGCTGTTCTGCTTTGGAATCTCTCGGAGCTCTTGTTCATTTTCTTAAGTCATTCTTGTTGGCTTTCTTATTATTTAAAAAGGGCTGTCTATGTTCGGAGAGCCTTCTTGCAATTCACCACAGAATTCAAGTTCTGCAGTTTATAGAATAGTAAACATAGGGAAGAACAAGAGCAACCAAATCAGATATCTAAAAACCTTAGAGGGTGATGATATTGGGCTCTTCTCTATTTTGAACCTCTCTTTGTTATTGTGACTGAAAGGTGGAAGCAAAAGCAAGGGTCCCCAGAGCGCCCGGCATTGGGCTGGAACAGAAGCCTACCAGCATGGAGCAAAGGAGTGTTGAGGGAGGAAGAACACTATCTCAGAGGGAAATGGGTCTGGAGAGACCAGAAAGAAAGAGCAGGCAGTAAGGCCCAGCAGAGCTTGCATCTCCAGCCTTTTATGCAAGCTGGCTGATCTTGCCTTGGCTACAACATCTGCCATTGGCAGCAGCTTGTCTAGCACCTGGTAACTTACCCTTTGAGTGCCCACTGGGGTCTCTGATTTGCTGACAGCCCCACACCATCGCAAGCCTCGAAGTGTTAGCTCCCTTTGTTTGTAGGCCAGTATTGGACGAACATGGCTGAGAAAATGTGAAGTCTCCCCTTAGGAAACCAGTAAATAGATCATGTTAAAAAACATGTCAAAAATTAAGACAAAAACTTAAAAATAGAAAGAAAAATGAATGAAAAACCACCTTAAGCAATTTAAGCAAGATTGCAGTGAAGTCACATGGCATTTGCCTTCTTTATGATGTTCTGAGCCAAGTTGGTACCCAAATTACATGGGTGCCTCCTTCTTAATAAAGCTACTAGCCAAAATGGCAGGAAACCAAAGGGTTGCTTTGTACTCATGGTGAGTTCTGTTTTATAGTAAAATGAACGCATCCCTAACAAGGGCACAAATACCCATGGGATCCACACATTTCACAGGTTGATGTATACCCTTTTATTATAAAAGACCCACAGTTAGATAAGCTCAAAATAGCAAAATAAAGACATGGAGGAAGGAATTCCATGGTCTCAGGTCAAGAAAGCAGCGTTTATATGTAGTTGTTATGAGTAGCTAGAATCTCAATGTGAGGTCTCACTCTCAGGTGGTTTCTAGAGAGCAAGAGAGAAGGAATTTAACCATCATACAATTGTAGTTCAAAACAATAGTGGTCCTGTCTTTCTCTCTCTCAAGGTTGCAGAAGTGAAAAGAAAAGGGTAGGAGATATGGGGGCTTTGAAAATTCCAAAAGTTTATAAGTCTTCAGGTGGAGAGTAAATCCCCAAGTCTTCCCATGGAATGTCTTGTCTTTCCAGTACCAGACCGTTGTGAGGTACTGTCACTGGGTTAATAGTGAATTTAGTTTCTTTTCACAGGACCCTATGTAAGTATTGTAGCTCGGATGGGAAGGTATCCTGGCAGTCAGGGGGCCAAGGAATGCTACAAAGTCATCCTAAGTGTAGCAGCTTACAGTCCTGCTCCAGGAAAAGGTTTCCCCAGTGCACATATGACAGCTCTGCTGAGGCAGAGGAGGGTTTCCAGACTGAAGTTGTTACAGCTCTGCTCTGGAGAAATGTTACAACTCTGCTTCCCCAGGGGGAAGTTTCCGCTCTGCCATTGTGAAAATTGTTACAGCTGGACTTCCCTCCTGTGCAAGTGCTTAGGGATTGATGGGATTTCATGATCTGGTCCTGAGGTCAAGTCAGGAGCAAGGTGGTTTTTCCTTGGCCCTTTTCACCCTTCACCCTAGTCACAAAGCAATTTAACTTGCTTTCTATATTACACAGGTATTAGAGTTAGAGGGAGAGATATCAAAGGAGACCTTTCTTGTTAAAGAGAAGAAAATAAAATTGCCAGACTGCAGATGTAACAGTCTTATTAAATAAGAAACACAGAGCCAAATGCAGAGTTAAAAGCCTAAGAGGTCAGAGCAGTAGCTAAGAGCTGATACTAAAACCCTTTCTTACCCTTCCTGCTGCTGCGGTCCTTCCCCTCAGAAAGAGACCTACTTCCTGTGTATGTCTTTTTATTGACTTTCTATTCTGCCTTCTCATTGGTTGTAAACCCAACCATATGACCTCCTCGTCACTGCCTGTCTATACAGACCTCCAGGTCTTCTATGGTTGGTATTGAGATTAAAGGCGTGTGTCTCCATGCTGGATATATCCTTGAACACACAGAGATCTGCCTGTCATGTGATCGGGATTAAAGGTGTGTGCCACCACCACCCGGCTTCTGCTATGGCTTGCTATTAGCTCTGACCACCAGGCAACTTTATTTATTAACATACAAATAAAATCACATTTCAGTACAAATAAAATATCACCATATTTGTCCTTTTCTATTTTAATAAAAAAAGGAAGAAGTTATAACTAATATAAGAAAAACTATATACAAAAGTACAATAACTATATATAATACATACAAGCAATAAATACCTAAACAATGTCTAGTCCATTTGCATTTGACATATTCAGAGAAAATAATTCCATTATCTACCCTATTTTGGTAAGTCCAAAATGTACATGAATTACTTTCTATCCTCTTTTATTACTAACAGAACTATCTTATAACGTCTTCCAAATTTATACACTTACACCCCTTTAGTGAGTTTCTTTTCTGAAGAAAACTCTAGCTATACCAGACCCATTCCAGGATGGGGGAAGCTACCCACTGCTTACTGATCACATCTTCCTATCCTGTAGTACCTTACAGCATTTGGCTGGGTTTATGCCAGTTTTGATTAGTTGGTAGAACTCAGAAGAGATCTTGAGATGAGTTTTCCAACAATGTTATTGTCTAGAGAGTCTTGATCAGGTTGGTTTTCTCTGCCAGTTTAAGAATTTAAAAGCCAGGACAATTCTCAAGCATTGCAGAAAGCAGTGGAAAAAGTCTAATATGCTACAAATAGAATCAGCCAGTAAACGAAAGGCTTTGATTAGGGTGAAGAAATATGCATACAGCAAAGCACACAGAGGAAAGGGAACCCCTGCTGAGCAGAGGGGCGCTTGGAAAGCCTGATTCCTGACTCTGTGTTTCTTACAGCAACTATCTGAAAAACAAAAATAATTTGATCCTCTAGTACAGTGGTTTTCTACCCATGAATCAAGACCCTATGGGGTCAAATGATTTTCACAGGGGTCGCCTAAGACCATCAGAAAACAGAGATACTTACATTATGATACATAACAGTAGCAAAAATACAGTTATGAAGTAGCAATGAAAATAATTTTATGGTTGGGGGTTACCATAATACGAGGAACTATATTAAAGGGTCACAGCATTAGAAAAGTTAAGAACCACTGATCTAGTACAACTCAGCAGTAAAGAACAGTTCTGGTTTTATGGGCCGTAAGGTCTCTGTGTGCCACATGCTCATCTCTAAACAATGAACACCAGTATATTTCACTGAAAACATGTTTACAGAAACAAATGCCAGATCTACTTGACCTACTGGCTGTGGCATACCATCTCTGATTCATGTGATTATGGTTCTTGGTGGTCTCTTTTCAATCTCCTCCATTCAATCCCAAATGCTGACATCATGAAGTTGGATTTTCTGTGTATTAGTGTTTACTTCTTGTATTAAAAGTATCATTATAAATTTTCACAAATTACAATAATCTGACATTGATTATATGTTTTCATTATAAATTGAAGAAATAACTAATCTGAAATTGAAATTAAGAATAATCTATTTATAGGAGAACATAATAAAAGAAATGTATAGGAACTAACCTACTCAAAGTGAATAACATGTTTGCTTAAAACCATAAAATAGTGCCAGAAAAAAATAGGTGAGAGAGGGCAATCCTGGTTCATAGATTCTTTGCTATAAAGAAACCAGTACAGCTGAAATGATGCTGTTATTGAAAACCCCAGTAATAGTTAATAACACTTTTAGTAGAATCAGACCACTCAATTTTCATAATGATATGTAATTTCAAGGGACTTGAAAGAGCTAAGACAACCTGGAAAGACAATAAACTTATAGATCACATACACTGCTGATTTCAAATTGGGCTTCACTGACCTTTAAAATTTTGGTTCAACAGAAATGGAGGAAGAGTGGACAGGGTTGCAGAAAGGGCATGGGGGGGGGGACTGGGAGGAGAAGAAGGAGAGGAAACTGCAGTCAGGAGGCAAAACAAATAAATCAATAAATAGGTTCATTAATCTATACTACCAATAGAATAAAAAATTATTAATTCTAATTCATAAAGAACTTATAGATACATTTTATTTTATGAGTAAGTATCGTCAGTTCTTTTGTGTTCATCATTTCTCCAAAAGCCAGACACAGTTTCTGTTCTGATGTGAATTGTGATATCAGCCTTTTGCCTGTTATGGGCTTTGGCATAACCAGAATAAAAGAGGAGGCACTCGTGACTCTGACTTCCTTTTTGTTTACATATTTAATGAGTATAAAGTCATTTATGAATTTTATGGGTAAGAAGTACTTGTTTTTAATTTTATGATTATCTTTTGAAGCTAATGATGACTTCTGACTTCTGGATTTTACTATGATGTCTACAATTTCTGTTAACTTCTGTGAGCTAGTTTGGGGAGTCATATGTTGCTATTTCAGTGGGATAATGGTGGAGTAAATTGGAAATGATACACTAGACATGTGTTTACTGCTATAAGATGTTTCCAAACATGTTTCCTTGCTGCCTGCTTTGCTAAGAATTCTGATCATTTTATATTGGGTCATTATTATCATTTCTCCTGCTGGGTCATACTCTCCTTTTTATGCAGTCTAGGACCCAAGCTGGGATGGGGCTGCCCTCCTCTGAAATGAGACTTCCTGCTTCTATTAACCTAATCAGGATAACCACCAAAGACATGCCTAGAGGCTAAACTGATCCAGATAGTCCCTCAAAAATGTGCTTGGTGCTTATCTCCTAAAGGGCTCTAGGTCCTATCAAGATGATAATCAAAATTAACCATCACAGATAATTTTTCAGGACATAAAATTCCATGTTTCATTATAAGATGCTAGCCCCATAATTTTTGCCTTGCACTGTTTCTAATGAGTAAACTGAAACTGGTGTTTCAGTGGGTTCTCTGGATGTCTTGCATTTAGTTGCTTGTTATTTTCCTCCCTCAAGCTATCATGAAGACTGACTCTTGTCTTTCTATATTGGCTCTAGTTGTACTTATGTATGTGTTGCATGCTACCTTCCCATTATTCTTATTCAGATTTCCCCTATCTTGTGTCATTTTGAAATATTTTTAAATGCCCATCCACTATGTCCCTAAATATTTCATCTTCCTAATGTTTCTATTTTTTTTTTCTTTTTGAAGTTGGTGTTACTTGAATGTGGTCATTCATTTCATTAAACAGATCATGGCATCTCTGCTCTGGTTCCCACCACCCAACCCAATACCCTAACATGCTTCATTTTTACCTGTAAGCATTTCACTTTGAATGAATTTTATTCAGCTCTCAATTTTACTGATTTCCTCCTTACCTATGTTTGAACTTATGTAGAATCCATCAAACTGCCGTGGACGATTGATTGATATATAAAATACTGATTGGCTAGTAGCCAGGCAGGAAGTATAGGCGGGACTAGCAGAGAGGAGAATTGAGAGAACAGGAAGGCAGAGAGGAGATCACAACAGTCTGCTGTCCAGGGAGCATCATGTAAAGGCAGAAGGTAAAGCCACAGCACACGTGGCAACATATAGATTAACAGAAATGGGCTTAGTATAAGAGTAAGAGCTAGACAATGGTAGGCCTGAGCTAATTGCTGAGCAGTTTAAATAATATAAGAGTCAGTGTGTTTATTTTATAAATGGGCTCCGGGACTGCCGTGGCTTTGCAGTACCCAGAGAGAAAAATTCTAGCTACAATCAAAGGGTGTTTTTTTTCCCTAGCATTTCAACTTGACATTTTTATGCTTATATCTCTTTCTCAACTGATGTCTCATCTTTCAGTGTTGACCGAGTTTACCCTTGCATTGTGAGTCTCTGATTCTTTAAACTGAACACCGGCTTTGTGGAAAATGCTAGAAAGGAACAAATGGCATTTTATCCAGAAATGAGCATCAATCTTCTCTGCCTTATGTGGAAATCAACCTTTCTAGCCAGAACTTGAACTGGTTTCCACTTTATTGTTATTATAATTTCCACTTGATCCTCAAAAGTTTTCTCAGTAATATCCTGCTGTGACACAAAAAGTCTTTATATTTCTGTGTTTCTCAAAGGTCTTCACACTTTTTTCCCCTAGTCTTTGTGTACCTGGAGCACAGAGTTATTTCTGTACAGGGGCCTTCTCCTTGCAGTGTTAGCTACCTTGCTTATTGTGTTTATCTTGAGATACATCTTAATCTATTTATTGCTATGAAAGAATGTCATAGTCTAGGTGTTACTCATTGAGT